>NW_015552538.1:736765-768893 GCF_001515605.1 Sinocyclocheilus anshuiensis
TTTTCATCAACCAACTTCAGCAAAGATCCACGTGAGCCTTCAGATTGCATCAAGCCTTTCTTTCAGACAGACGAGATGTGCAAGTATTCAAACTTAGTCTTATTAATTGATACATTAGGTATCATTTGCACCTTTTTACAAAGGTGTGTTTGAACTAAGAAACTGATGTTTCCTTCAGGCTGTAGATCTGCTGAATATGCAACTGGTTCCATAACTTCATATTCTTATTTTCTCTTCTCTTTACTGAGTTAAGCTTTAACCCTTTCCTATACCAACTGTATGCGTGTGTGTGTGTGTGTATGTGTATGTTAGACCAGTTTTAAGTGTTTATGTAGTACGTTGGACTAGTTTAAGTGTTTATGTAGTTAATAAAGCCTTACTTGTATCACACTTGACGTTGTTCATTGTTTGCTCATAACTGGAGTCACTTAATCATGCAGATTTATGCTACAAGCTCTTTGTAGAGTTGTACAGTAAGAAAGTTATTTCCCTTAACCAGGAAATTAACGTTCTTAGAATTGACAAGACAGTTGACCCTGAGAGGTCAAGTAAATATCTACAGCGGATCTAAATATTTATAATTAATTATAACTAGTTATGATTAATTATTCATATTTCCCCATGAGCTGATTCGCTACATAAGAACAACCTAAAAATATATATACATATACATATATGTATGTGTGCATAGATTTGACAATTATGCAGAGCATTTCCATTCGTTCCATAGCCAAATTGGAGATCAGGGTAAACCTGCATGGATCTTTTATCACATTCTGAGGATAAATGAGAGCCCTTTCAGTGAGGCTGCAGCATATCATTTACTGGGGATGTAATGAGAAGGCTCAGGGAAGGCAATTAACATTTAAAATGAGAATCAGCTCATTGGAGATGGCAGTGATGCCACAGGCCCCTGTGTGCTGTGAGACTTAGCAAATATTTGACAAATTCTGGACAATAAGAATGAAAGGGAGGGTCAGGAATGTCCCGTTGTCTCTACGGGCACACTGTGCATTAATTTTAACATTTTACATTTGAAATTTCAGTCACTCTGTCTGAAGGTCCCTAAACAAAGTCTGTGTAAAGCACGTCCATCTGAGAGAGGACAAGATTTGAGATAATCTCAAATTTTGAGAGAGAGAACAGTTTGTGAGATAATGCACTCATGCTGTTCAGCCTTGTCCTGTACTGTCTGCTACACATTTCATTCCAACAAGCACAATGTAGATTACAGAGAAACTAAAAGGGACACTGCAAATACTACAAACAAGTACAGAAAATCCGCAGCAGTGTTCTCACAATAATTAATACAATTTATGATTTTGGATATTCTTTAATGCAATGTTATTAGGGACTTTAAAATAGATTACAGCATTTTTTTTTTTTTTACTTGCCACCCATTTTCCATTGGTGTTTCAGAAGAGAGCTCTGAACCTTGAATCAAACTAAAAACCTCTGGGATGAATCACATTACAACATTTGAAGCAAAAACTATTTTAAAATCAGAAAAAAATAAAGGTCAACGACACTTATGAGAGTAGCTTTGCTAGCGTTGCTGTTGCTAATGGAATATTTATTGTAAAGTATAAATAAATATTTTAAAAAAAATTTCATTATATGTATTATTTCATTACAATTTTATATGAAAATTAATGATTTTTTTTGTTAAAAAAAGTACAATATTTAATGGTGAAATACATTGCTTCCATAGAGGCATATTAACCCTCAGGTTGTGGTTGGGTCATTTTGACCCTGAGAGAATTTTGTTTTCTCCCAAAAATGTTAATTAATGTTATTGCATTTGACTAAGATTTACTGACTTTGCTCACACAGGGTATAACTACTTCCACCGCAAAAATTTTTGTAACACATTTTTTTTATTGTATTCAACCTTGTTACACTTGTGGTGTTCCCGGTCAAAAATGACCGGCCTACAAAAGATTATAGATTTCTTGTTATGCTATAGTATCACCTAATATTGGTATCAATCTTTTTGTCAGCTTGTTTTCTTTCAATTAGGACTCGTTTTGTGTAACGAGAAACTAATTTCTTGGTTAAACATTACAGCACGTTAGTGTGATAAACAGTGCAATTTTTTTCATATTTTATTTAACATTGACAAAATTATCCATAAATAATGCTTTTTTCATACAGGTACATAAACTCAGATTAATGAGGCCTACAATAAATCAGTTCCAAAAATTAATACAAAGCCAGTCTTAATTGAAAGAAAACAAGTTGACAAAATGATTGAAACCCATATTTGGTGATGATATAGCACAACAAGAGATTTGTAAGCTATTATTTGTGCTATTCGGGCACACCACAAGTGTTATAGTTTTTTTTTTTAACACAACCTGAGGGTTAAATCAATAAGCCACTTGAGGCTATACAGTGATTTTACCCTAAAATACACCAATGTTCAATAAAAACTTCATTGGTTTTATTTTTATTGATTTAAATGTATTATTCATAATTATTGGAATAAACAGTTCTTCCATATGAATTATTCTAGCTCTAAGCCATTTGCAGTTGCCAAGCAGCACACCAACTTGGTACATTAATATAGAATGTGCAGTAACAGGTGTGAGTTTATAGTCATTTTACAGCTTGGCTTTGAACGTGACTCATCCAATCAGAATGTACAGTTGGAACTACTAGTTTCATAAAGCATAATTTTACAACCTCAGAGCTCATGGTGGGTCTGTCTCCAAAGGTTTATACTTTCATCAATTTGTTTATGGAGGTTTTTACTATTGCAGCAGGCCTGTACTGTATTGTGGCACAAACTTTGTATCATAACTACATGTCTCAAAAAGACTGGATTTGTTTCAGAACTTTTTTTGTACAGGTAGAGCAATCCAGCCAAGAGCCTAGCCCTGTATTTCACAGCCTGTCCTTCACTGCTCAAGTCTGAAGGCATGTGAGATCCTGTGAATGGCCAATCAATCAATCTCCTGCAGAGGAACAACCTCTCATGATGGGAGGTTTCTCAGTTTACTCATCTCCTGCTCAGTGTCATACTAGCCAGACAATGTAACATGAACCTAGCGAGCTGATTCGTTGCCTACTGTCTACTTAAGCAGCTGCTTTCTAAGGCAGAAACCTCACAGAACCATATGTCTGATTTGCACGATTAAATAGCCAAAGAGTTTGACGTTAGCATTTTGCAAAGCTAATGCAACTAGGCTTATTGGAAAAAAATGTACCTCTACCTACTGTACAAGGCACCGAACCCCCCAACTGCTCCTCGGGCGCCGCAGCAATATGGCACAAATTCTGAGTATGGGTCACCATACTTGGCCACATGTCACGTCTGAAACACCAACAACTTTTATTCTTTTTCACACAATTTATGACTACAGGGCAGATTAGCGACTACTAATAAAGACTTTTTTCACACTGTTCCTTTCACAATACTATGTTATGATCTCCATAATCTTTTACAATAGTGCATGGATTGTAAAGTAATTCATTTTGAT
Organism: Sinocyclocheilus anshuiensis; assembly: GCF_001515605.1. Taxonomy (NCBI): domain Eukaryota; kingdom Metazoa; phylum Chordata; class Actinopteri; order Cypriniformes; family Cyprinidae; genus Sinocyclocheilus; species Sinocyclocheilus anshuiensis. Next base: position 740,248 of record NW_015552538.1, read on the forward strand.
GTTTGCATCACATAGCTACTGTAAGCAGGTCCATATGTAAACTTGCTCAGTAGCTCACCTGGTACAACACTGCACTTGGGTATGAGTCCCGTGAAACATTAATCACAATAAAAGCATGGCTGCTTCAGTAAAGGCATTTTTATCGCAAGTTTACTTTTGCTCACTCATTGGTTAGGTTTATGGTAGGGTTTAGTGAAGGTGGTATGTTATTTCCAAATGCGATAGAGCATTAACTTTTTAGCTCCACTCACTCATATTTCCGAACTGCCACAATACGTACAACCAGATTTACGTTCAAATCGTTTTAGCATCACTCACTGGAAATAGTCACAAAACATAAATATAATATAATTAAATGTCACCACACTACATGTTTTGTTTTCCCAATGAGCCTGGATTCCACACAAATATTACAGGCATAGCTGATACAAATTCTCTCTTAATTTACTCAGAAAAACGAAAGACACCTTTTAGACTAGGGCTGCACGATAAATCGAAATGGAATCGAGATCGCGATTCGACAGAAGCTGCGATTGTCATGCGTATCTTTCAGTGAAGCACGGTTCTGTGATCAGCAGTAAATCTCCATCCAAAGGCCAGAGAGCGCTCTCGCGCTGAAACTCCAAATACGCCTCGCAGAAGAAAACCAGAAAATGCCTATCGCTGCAGCTGAATAAACAGAAGATTCAACTGCTTTCATTGATTCAAAGTGACTAATAAACACATGACTATGGCAATATACGGTTTATCTGAGTTCTTATTATTATAATTTTCATTAAAATAAAGTATATTTATAATGCAATGCCTTTATCACTGCTTAAATACTATGAAATATGTCGCGTGCCTAAGAAGCCACATCATCTCACAGAAGGATTTATTTCAAACACTCGACTGACGTTATGACGTGAGTTTGGAGTAAAAATATGTTATTAAATGTGGTATTTTCACATGCTTTCAGATGGAGCAGCATTTACTTCACAGAGCCGTTGTTCACTGAGAAGCTTTGCAAACAGCTGTCATAATCGCGAACGATTTCTTCTATTTTTTTTTTTGCGTAACTTGTCAGTGAACTACGGCTATGTGTAGTAAATTCTGCTCCATCTGAAAGCACATGATGATGATTTACTGCTGATTACAGAACCGGCTTTTTTAACAAAATGCGCATTACAATCGCATTCGATTAATCATGCAGACCTATTTTAGACCTTTTAGAAAATATTTCAGCTCACTTGATTTGGGAACAGAGCAGCAGAAGATTTTTGCAAAAAAGATTTAATAAAATAAAAATTATTAAAAAAAAAAATCAAACACAAAAAGATCATCTAACTTAAATAAATGTTTCGCACTCACAAGCCTGCAGAAAATACCAGAAAATAAAATACTTAGTATTATTCAAAGTGGCACTGAAAGATGTTGATTGACAGCCAGTTAACTTAGCACTTTTTGGTGTGTGCAAAAGCCAATCCCAATCTCACAGGCTGCCCCAATTGAATGGGAAGATACACCCGTCCACGACTGGAGAATTCCCTTGAGAGACAGGCGGTGGGGTTCAGAGTTATGGAGGTAATGGTGGGGGGGGTGGGGGAACAAAGCAACATTTACAAAGAGAGAGCGACTGCTTTCTTTTCTATTTCCGTCCTGCCTAAAATCGGCTGAGCGATGTGAAGCTGTAGCATGTCTGTTCTATTAAACTTCAAACTCAGCTTTCCTTTTTTCATTGCCGCTCTCAAACAGTGAACTGACAAATGTGATCTTTTGTCAGGAACAAGAAGCTTTGTTACGGAAGTTCCACAAGCAAAAATAATTTGCTTAAAAGCTGCAGGAGCATTTTTGGTTGTAAGGCACCTTTGTTTAACCAATTCAAATCTAATGTGGCTGACTGAAGAAAAAGGTTAACAATGCCATTGCCAGTACAACATCGAATCTGCAACGATGAGAATGCGGGAACTGCGGGACACCTTTCAGCTAGAGCAGCCAGTTTAACAAACAAACAATTACATGCATTGTTTGACTGAAATGAGAAAGCCTTTTTTCGCTGTTCACACATACAAAGGGTCACTAATTATTTCAATCCACATCTTTACCATAAAAGCAGTCCTTCTGGAAGAATCTCCCTGGGTGTCCATAAAAATGAGAATGAACTATATCATAAAAATGAGGCTGTAATAGAATTATGATCACATCAGTTAAGAGAAGTAAATTTAATCTTTTTGTTTTCAGGATGAGCAGTGGTGCTGTTTTGGTTGTTGTTGCTCGACAGTTTTGAGGTATTACACAGGCAACGATAACCTTCTATACACAGTGGTCAGGAAATCCTCCTTTATCTCAGCACAAAGAAAGCAATGGCTTTCTTGAGCTGCCTTCAGATCCATCTCATGATGGGCGTACAAAACAGATCAGGATAAAACAAGCCGGAGTGCGATGCAATATTTCCTCCGAGGCAGTAGTATAATGGGCTGGATCTCGGCTGTGATAGATTTTTCTTTGACGGCGCGTAAAGAAAATTTCCACGCTATCAGGATTCCATCTGTAAGCGCAAACAATGGCAAGATGGGTCGCCACCTAGATTATTTGTTTCGCGTTTGTTCTTCATTCCCGGTGGGTAATAGTTTGCAGAGAAATGTCATTGACTAAAACAAACAAACATTTAAGCCGAGAGGTGCCTTGACTGTAAAACAGTCTCCGAAGCCACCGCTATTGATTTCTTGTCCAGGGTGCACAAACAGAGGGCCAGGGGAGACTACCATCTTTATCGGTGCCTTCCATCTCCACTCTGACTGATAGGTTCGGTCATGAGCCCCGGGTAAAGGTTTTGGCCTCTACATACATGGGTGACGCTAAAACCCCACAGCATTGTTTACTTATACGACCCTGTCATGAGCGAGCGCCGGTGCTTACGGTTCTGAACTAATGGACTGATACAGTCAGACCAAGCAATAGAGCGATGGCAACAAAAAGCAATTCAGAAGGACACCCGGTATTTAAAAATGTCAGCTTCACTAAAAGGATGATTTCTCGTCTTGAAAGTTTTGCAATTAAAGGTCAGGCTGTTTTATACTCTTTTATATGGTGCTGTAAGACTTTATATCCATGAGAAGTGTGAGTAGTAATACCATAAAATTCACAATGAAAATGAACTTCGATGAGCTTTTGACTAAAGCAGTACTTTATAGAATACTTGAGCCAGACTATTGCCATTTTGTGTCTTTGCTTTGACACTACATTTTTCCTATCTATTATTTAATTTAAAAAATACATTAAAATGCAATTCACACATACAATGACTTGAATATACATGTTTAATTTAATTTAAAAGACCACTGAAGTTTCTTAGGGGCAGAAAACTCAAAACTGTCCTGATATAATTGTGACGAAAAAGCCTAATTAAAAAATGAAATTGAGGGAAAATGTTATTAATAATTCTTACAATACTGTGATTATGCTTATTTTATATGAAGGATTTATTAAAAACTAGACAAATTTCCTTTGAAAATAACAATTAAGATTACACATGTATTCAAGATGTAAGGAAAACATTTTTACTTACTTTTTGATTACACCACATTTTTACGGTCATTAAATAAACTTCTGTTAAAAAAAATATTTCAACAATATAAAAAATGAAAAATTCACTCAGACATTGCTAGTAAGTTTCACAAATAATTACAAAGAAACAGCAAGCAATACATTGAATTTAACAAGAAATTTTAAAGTGCTAACAATTAAATAGTATTTTCTTGTAAAACGCACACCAATAATCTGTTTTATTCACAATGCAGATTTGTAATTATTATTATTATAATTTTAATTTTTTTTTGCAGTGTATGAAAGCAACATGAATACAGTAAGTATTTAGCACGTTTAACTAGATTTTTTCCCTCTTTTTTATCGTGGACATGCTTATGTGTTATTGATCCAAATAATCTCAATAAGAACAGAGTGCAGCTCCTCCAAACTCGCCAAGAGTTCTATTCGCATTAGTTGGCCATCAAGTTAATTTGTGATAACTGACATCCCATTTGACCAAACAAGCTAATGATGCAGTAATTAAATTTGACAGTGCGGTTTCATTCACATACTAAATTATGAGAAATGAACCTGATCATTCGCAAACATCCATCAAGGCATCATCCGTACCATTAAACCTTGAAGTCATTTTTCGAGACATATCCATCTCTGAGGGGAACACATAATGAAGACTGACCCAGAGAGAACAACTGTCAACATGAGGAGAAGTAGTTCTCTCCATTCTTCACGTGAGAGGCATCTCCTGGGCCCCACAGAGAGCTGTCAAGCACTTGAAGAGCACACGCGGTGCAAAGAATAACTCAATTTGTAAAGAGAAGCCATCAGGCGAACACAATAAAAAAAATATATAAAAGGGAGGCACAGGGCATATGGAACGAGACACCTGTTTCCACTTGAATACACGATGACAGGTAAAGAGAGGTGGCCCTCTCTGAGGAACAAGGGCTTTAAAATGGCTACATGATGACAGGGTAGAGACAGCTTGGAGTCTCTACCCTGCAAGCAATTCCCAGGGTCTCAGATAACAAACAGATTCTAATAACTTAAGGAGGTTGAGGACAATCGTAGTGTAATTGTTTCTGCGTAAAGTATAACATATTTGGCTGCTTGTAATGTAACGTTATGAGGATAAATGCATTTAATGCTACATTAAAACAGTTGTCATGATACTGTAAAACATGTTTTGATCATTATATTCAACATGATCTCATTAGCAAGGTATTTGTATATAAAGCGTGGTTGTAGCACACGTAGATTTGTGTATGTTTGTACAGACACTGAAACATTAACATATCACAGAATCTACAGCTAGTGGTCGACCGAAATATCGACCAATAATTGGCTTTTTTTTTTTTAAATGATCTGCATAGGCTGATATATTTTTCTGTTCTGTTGGGCCAATAAGTGTCAGACTTATGCCGGGACTTTTATTTTTAATTTGTTTATTATACATGTTTATTTTTTAATCTGTCAAAACATTTTTTTGTTTTGATTCATTTTCAAATTATTTATAATTCAATGATTATTTTGTAAAATAAATAGAATTTTCATTACATACAGTATGTTATTTAATTCACTTTATTTACTTATTTTATTGGCTTAAACAGGAGCTATACTGTATAATAGTATATTGTAAATAAAATTGATATTTGATATTTATATATTCAAAAAGGGCTCATAAATATTTGTGTCTAAAGCTGTGCATACATAAATACTTTACAATACAATACACATCCACATTCCACATACTTTTCAAAAATGTGTAAATGTTACAAATACTAATGATATCAGGTTATTACAACAGCAATATTCATTCATTCATTAATCAGTAAGTATATACAAAAGTTGTCAAAAAGTGCAATGAAGTTAAGATAAAATATGCAACTTTAGCAGCAATTTATTTATACTTCAAATTTTAAGGCATGATTAAACTTACATTTTCAATGTTTACAGTGATTACAGTAAAGGGACAGAGTTCGTTAAGTTTTTATTATCAGGCAATCCTAGTGAATACCAAAATGGCAGGTACCATTCAACTGTTATGACACACAAAATAAACTCCACTGCGTTTTATGTTGTTATTGACTAACCTTAATAGTCCAGTTGATTCTGTTCTCTATAGGGTCATCACATAAAACTACTCAATTAAAAACACAAATTAAAAAAGACCGACTGTCTAAGGGCGAAATTGCTCTCATGCTTGGCTAAATCAATCTGTTTACTGTACACTCCCCCGAGCATTTTGTGAAATAAAGTTAACAACGTAGCCTCATCTCCCTATAGAAAACACAATGAACACTGGTCATATGTGCCACAAAGCAGCCTCAGTTCTGCTGAGAAAACATAACCAATCATTACACTGGATCACAGACATCTGACATACTGAAGCTGGTCAGAATTTTCATTTTCAGCTCTGGATTTGATGACAGACAAATCCTTTTAGACCGATTTCATTGCACGTATTGATTCTGAAGAGCTGGAGTTTATGGGATGAAAGCAGAGAATGCCTCAGTTCTCTTGTTTCTCATCCCACTCAGACAAACAATGCTCTGTTTATCATTACCTCAAATCACAAAGATTTTGTTTAATCATAATATTCATGAGACATCAGTCTACTGTGTGGGAATGACCTTGGCTTCATCATTCAGAGAGCTCAGAGAGTCAAGCAATATCAAAGGGGACCCAGTCCCTGAGATCTAGGGCAGAGACATCACCCCCATCCGTCACAGGCCCCGCTGTGGAACCGGCTCTCTGGGGAAGAAATTAGACATTACTGCGTTTCTTTAGCTGGAGGTCTAATCCTCCGTGACTGCTGCCATGTTGCTAGAATCATGGGATGTGGGGAGAGAGTGTGCAGCGAGACACCTGACAGTGATTATGATTAATGCAAGAAACAAAAACGGCAAAAGAGGCAGCCACAATATATATCCAAAGCGAAGCAAAACATTTCATTTAAGTCTCGCCCAAATGTATTCGTCATCTCTGACGAATGAGAAAGCTCCACTGACATTGCCCTGCCTCATCCAGTTTGCGATTGGCCTGGCTCTTAGAAATGCCAATGCACTTTAAAAAGACTGGTAACGGTTGAGGCATACCTGTTTTTTGGCCCCCGAAAGGGTCAGAAAGATAAGAAAGCAAGCTGAAGCAGCAATGCAAGCACATTAGAAGCTGCTGTAATTCTTCAACTGGATCCACACAGAAACTGATATATGGGCAAAATTCAAACAGTTCCAAAAAGCTACTGACACTCTTGTCGAGGGCTAATAACAAATATTTGCAATTAAACTGTATCTGCCTTATTTTAAGTAAGGTTTTAAATAAATTAATACAAAGTCTCTTATGCTCAGCAAAACTGCATTTATTTGCTCAAAAATACTAACAATAACATTTTGAAATATTATTACAATCTAAACTAACTGGATAACTAAATATATTTAAAAATGTAATTTATCTGATGGCAAAACTTAATTTTCAGCAGGCTTTACTCCAGTCTTCAGTGTCACATTATCCTTCAGAAATCATTTTAATATGCTGATTTGAAATTTCTTATTTTCAGAAAACAGTTGTGCTGCATAATTTTTTTTAAACCGTGATACTTTTTTTCAAGATAAGTTCAAAAGAACAGCATTTATTTGAAGAAATCGTTTGTAACTTTATAAATTATACAGTGCCTTGCGAAAGTATTCATACCCTTCATTTTTTTCACGTTTTATGTATTTGCCTTATGTTATATGTATTTGCCTTATGTTACACTGCTTTAAATTACTTTTTTTTCCCACATCAACCTACACACCATACACCATATTGACAAAGCAAAAACAGAATTGTAACAACTTCTTAAATTAATTAAAAATAAAAAACTGAAATAAGTACATTGCATAAGTATTCATACCTAACTAAATATTTAGCTAAAGCACCTTTACAGTCTCAAGTCTTTTTTGTTTGATGCGACAAGCTTTGCTCATCAGCATTTGGCAATTATCTGCCATTCTTCACCTCACCTGTTCACCTCTCAAGCTCTGTCAGGTTGGTTTCTCCAGAAATATTTGATTGGGTTCAAGCCCAGGATGGAGCTGGGCCACTCAAGGACATTCACAGAGTTGTCTATAAGCCACTCTTGCTGTGTGCTTAATGTCGTTGACCTGTTGGAAGGTGAACCTTCTGCCCAGTCTGAGCTTCTGAATGCTCTGGACTAGGTTTTCATTAAGGCTATCTCAATATTTTGATGCACTGAGCTTTTCTTCTACTCTGATGAGTCCCTCAGTCCCTGCTGCTGAAAAACAGCCCCACAGCATGAGGCTGCTACCAGCACACTTTACTTTTGGGATGGTAATCTGCAGGTGATGAGCGGAGCTGGTTTCCTTCAAACATGATGCTTAGAATTGAGGTTCATCAGACCAGAGAATATTATTTCTCACAGTCTGAGGGTCCTATAGGTGCTTGTTTTTTTTTGTTGTTGTTTTTTTCAAGTGGGTTTTGTGTGTCTACACTGAGGAGAGGATTGAGTTTGGCTACACTGCCATAAAGTCCAGAACGGTGGAGGGTTGCAGTGTGTTTGCCCTTCTGTAGATTTCTCCCATCTGCATATATGATCATGGAGCTCAACTAGAGTGACCATCAGCTTCTTGGTCACCAAGCAGAATTTTTTCTGAACTCTTCCCCAGATGTGTGGTTTGACGCAAACCTGTTTCTGAGCTCTACATGCAGTTCTTTTGACCTCAGTGCTTGATTTTTGCTCTGATATGCATTATCAGCCATTAGACCTTTTATTAAGACGTGTGTGCCATTCCAAATTTTACCCATTCAATTGAATTTGCCACAGGTTAACTTCACTCGAAGTGTAGTATTATCTACAAGCAATATGAATGCTCCTAAGCTAAATTTCAACTGTTCCAAATAAGGGTATGAATACTTATGCAATGGAATCATTTAAGTTTTTTATTTTAAATACATTTGCAAATATGTTAAAAACCTGTTTGCTTTGCCATTATGATGTATGGAGTGTAGATTGATGTGGAAAAAAAGTCATTTAAAGCAGTTTAACATAAGGCAGCAACATAACAAAATGTGAAAAAAATTAAGGGGTATGAATACTTTCGCAAGGCACTGTAAATATCTTTACTTTTACATTTGAACAATTTAATGAGTAGCTATATGCTGAATAAAAGTAATAAATGCCTTACCAAAAAAAAATAAAAAAATTGTATGTAATAACACTTTAAAAGGACTTGGTATAATGCGAATATAGAGAAGACTAAAGGAGCTGCAGGCTACATTCACAATATCACACAGTCTTTTACTGCACGTATTCAAGTATATTAGAGGCTCTATATTACCCGATATGTAAAGATTCTTTAATTGTTTTTTTATTTAATTTAATGACACAGTCAAAGTTGAAGAATACAGTGGAATGCCACATTTGTCACATGTTAATTAATCAATCCACTCGCACCCCTAGTGGAAAGAGCTCAGATTGAGGCTATTATTAATGGGGAGCATTCCTCATTCATGCCACCCATTTATTCTGTGGTGTCTCCCACACCTGTCAATTTATGGGACTCAGGAGTGTACCTGAGACCAGGGAGAACGCTCAGCCTTCTCTGCCTCTCAGATTGTGCAGAGCAAGCACAACCAGCAGGGCAAATTTAGAGGCAAATTTACATTATTTATGAGGAGACCATTGGAACCCCTGTTCTTAATTATTTTCCAAATTTCCATAAAATGCATTTGCCATTATGTCTGCTGTGTTTTAAAAAGCATGTGTCAAACAGAAGAGCACCAGTGAAAAACCGGTAATGTGTGCACTTCAATTCAATTCTGGCTTTATTGCTGATTGATCATGTTTACTCATCAATATCACAATCCGAGATGTCTTATAATAGGTTTAGGGCAAAATTGCTCCAAGAATGGCTCTGCTGTTTCCTAGGTTACTTTTTTCTATCCGATCGCAAAACATATCAGCTAACCTCAAAGGCCATAAAAGGTAGATTAAATTAGGAGACTTTGGTAAAGCTCATTCAGCATAGCCTTGGGTAACAAACAAGAAAATAAAGAAATTATGTTTGTTCTTTCCTGTCTACAATACTTCAAACCTATTCTGTTCAAGGCAGTTAAAGGATAGAGAGATGTAGAAAACAAAAATGGCTTTCATGTAAACAAATTCTAAAGCATGTCAATAAATGTGTTCACAGTCAGGCATTCAGAAATGTAATGCCGAGAACCTTGCAAACTTTGACAAATTTAGACCCAGCAGAAGCACTCATTGCAGAAGTCTAGCACCTATTCTCTAGATATTTTATAAGAATGTATCATCTGCCAGAATTCTACCCTGATTGTACTCTAAACTGATTCTACTAGTTGAAAGAAAAGGGTACTCTATTCCGTTCCCAATTAGAAATACTACAAAATTGCTGTATGATGTGATCTTTGTAATTATACAAATACAATTAATTCATGTTTGTTATGACACATATAAATAGTCAAATTAACATTTTTCACTTTGTTTTAAAAAAAAAAGTTAGATTACCAGTTAGCATACAAAATGTACATACTATTAACCCGCTAGCCTGTTATATTAGCATGCTAACTGATTAGCCTGTTAGCTTAAAGGGCACCTATTATGTCTTCTTATTAGAGCTACAGAACTTTTTCATTCAAGAGCAGTGAGTTTATTTTATTATTCGGGTCATATTAACAGAGTATACAGCAGTATACGTACAATATATTAGGCTGCTGTCACTTAATACACAGATCTAAAATAAACATGCAATTTCTTTCTCAGCTGTTTACCTTCACAGACATCACCGACTGTTTTTGTAACTTATGTGTTTTCAACAAACTTGTGTGTATTTGACAGTTTAAGTGCAATAAGACATGAAAGAGAGCTTTGTTTAGAACTCACATGTCATGTGACAGCCGCTTTCTTGGTGCGTCCTTCACATGTGTGCTCTCAGAAAACCGTATATCAGTATTAGAACGCATGTTTTCAGTGCTGTAGGGATTCCTAGCAATAACAGACACTGATATGCCATGGAATCAACCAGCATGAGGTCTAAACTAATCACCCCAGCACAAACCTGAGCTAGAAATAGAATTAATGAGTTAAATTCCTTACAGCGCGATAGACATGATGATCAAAACCAAACAGATGTTTTTTTGGCAGAGTATCTGCAGTATGAGCTGTAAAGGGACAGCCCTATTCTCGAAAAGGGGGCGGGTAGCGCGTGAAACAGCGTGTTTCTGCTTCCACTCAAAACAGGCATTTTCAAAATGATATAATAAATGATCTGTGGGGTATTTGAAGCTGAAACTGCATAGACATATTCTGGGGACAGCTGAGACTTATATTGCATCTTGTAAAAAGGGGCATAATAGGTGCCCTTTAACATACCACAAGGATTTGCACACTACCCTTATTTAACTTTATTTGCAGCTAATACTGCTACAAAAATATCCATAAAAATAGTTAAATTATTGTGTTTGAAAAGGCATTACAACTAGCTACCTGTTGCGGTCCTGGGGGAAATAATTCTACGAGGGGATACAATGTTGCACAACACCAGCAGACTGATAAAAACCTGTGGCCATTGCAGCCAATCAGAATTCAGCAAGCTCATGCTTTTTTCTGTGCAATATGTTTCTGTTAACATTGCATACGGTGGGAGGTTTTGTGGGCATATATATTCTGCAATACACACAGTTTGGAAAGAGTAACTGCAAAACCTTATTTTATAAGATGCTATGGATGTTTTAACAGGTTCCCTGAAAACACAAACTAGTATTTTGCTGAATTGAATTTTCAGTGGAAATAAACAAGGAGACCAAAAGAAATACAATTACAGAAACTCAATGCTGCAGTGGCACATAAACTATACTCTAATACCAACAGCAGGTACACCTGTGAATGTCATGAAAACCACAGCGCAACCCGCAAACACACACACAGCATCTCTAGTTTCTGACTTCATTACTATCACATGGAGTAATTTTATCATTATGGCTGTTGTCTTATACTGACTGTGGAAGCGTTCTGTAAAAACAAATGTTTAGTTATCAATGAGCAACACATTGGAGGCTATTTCCCCAGGCACAGCCTTTAAATAATGTCCTGGCTTGGAGTCAGAGCGTAGAATAATCAGACAGTCCTTAAACAGCTCTGGCAGAATGATTTATTCCCACTTTGGTGCCCAGATTAGGTTTTTAATGTATTTAACAGATTGCATCCCCATGGTGAAAACTGAACGAGCAGAAGGGGGGCACCTCGTGCTTCTACCGTGTGACCCTAAATTAATTTTAATATTTGACAAATCAAATACACTTAGCCGGGAGACCTGGCTCCGGGAGAGAAGATTTATGAGACATTATAAAATGTGTGTGCAGCGAGGGTTGACTAAATACACCTCCATGCTCCTCTTCGGGGGATGAGAGACCTCCAGGAGCCCGAGGTCATAGCGTTATAGGGAGGAGGTCAAAGCGGCACTCTAGCGTGGTGGCGTGTGTAGTGTTCAGAGCAGCTGGAATACAAGAATCAGCCTTGAGAAACAGCCACATCAGTCTGCTGATATGACTACTGACGCTGCGGGCGGCACAGAGCAATGTTAGAGCCTGATCTTTATTGACATTGCTGGTAGTCGGCTTCCATTCATGTTAAAGATACATTTAAAAACACATGCAAAATATCTACTCTCAGCCTTAGACGGCATGCTCAGAGTGTTCATAAAATATCTGACGCATATTGCACACAAATAGCTCACAATTCTTGGAAATGTATCCGTCCACCAGGAAACAATGTGGCAATAATGTACTAGTAAGGTTCCATTTGTTAACGTTTGTTCATACAGTAATGCATTAACAATTAACTATTTATTAACATTTTATATGATATAAATATTAATATTTATATAATATTTATTATATTTATACTTATATATATATATTAATATTTATATACATTTATTAATAAACAGCATTTATTAATCGTAAGTGTTAAAAAGTTTGTTAATTTCTACATATTTTAATGTTTTTAATTTTTTTTATTGTTTAATTAACATGTAATAATTTATTCATCCTCCAGTCATTTCAAACCTGTATGACTATCTTCTGTGAAACACAAAAGATTGTATTTTTTTAAGGTTTTTTTTTTTTTATATTTTTATAAAATGAAAGTCAAAAAGGTCCAAAATAATAATACACTAATGTTTACTGTATGGATCAAAAAACATTATGAACAATTCAAACAATCCATGTCTATGAAAATAACCATAATAATTGAATAAAGTTGATTTTAACCTTTCAAAAATGATAAAAAAATTGCTAGTTTATGATATCCAATGCATTAATTAACTTGTATGTTAAATGTTACTGACAAGGTCTTCAATCTTCATAGTAACAATAAGCACTTCACAAGCAGTCGTCATTGGATTTTCCTAGTTGAAATTTGCAGGGTTTGTGGCACTTTGAAAGATATTCTGAAATGTGTTTTGAAGCATTTATTAAGTCAAGTCAATTTATCTGCCAAAATTATCTTCCACAATGCATATGGTTTCAACGCAGCTTTACAGAGTTTCATGCAGTTTAAAGCTGGCCGATAGTATAGTTTACATGTCATGATGGTATAAACAATCAAGCAATTGAGATTTTCTATCCAGTATATATCGTGATCATGTGAGTATATTGAGTATATATGTGGATAAAATTGGAAGCACTTAAAGTAGTTGTAAGTTGGGGTTATTAATTTGTTATGCAGTGATTTAGAGTATTATGAATCTATAAGGTTTGACACAATTTATAACAATTAGGTGTAGTGACAAGCCTAATTACTATTTGGTGATGTACATCACTGCCACTGTTAAACGATGCATAAACAACAAAGTTTAAGTACCACAAAGTAAATAAATGACAAATCTTCAAAAACAACTGTATAAACTGGTCTTTTCTGCCCATAAACATAGTAAAAAAAAAAAAACACTGTAGCAGTGGGCTGTTATTGGTCAGACTGATCTGCAAAAGTGACTTTGTCAATAGTCAAAAGTTTGGCTTTGTGAGACCAGCAAAACTACTGCAACACGGTTTTCAACATGAATTTCTAACCTTGCCAAACACTTCACCATATTCAAATCTATCAACACATTCATAAAACAAGAGACAAAATGAAGGAATAATCCAGTTTTCAGCAGCTTGGTACAGGTTTGCAAGTACCAATAGCAGTAAAAGCAGGCTCATACAGTTGATATATGGATAGATAGGTGACTCTTCACGAGATGATGAAGCTGCATTAGAAGCCATTATTAATCAAGTAAATGACCATGTGAGAGCTGCCCTTTAAATTCCAAGCCTGTTCCATGGGAATTGATGGCTATTAATATTTAACACATACAAGTGTAGCGTCACAAATCGATCTGTTCAACCAATTACTGCACATTTACTCAACTGGTGGTCAAGCAGTGATGCCGCTCGCGTATATTGCTGACATCACCAAAACCCGCTGAGGGAAAGATTTATACATAAAGGTGATTTTGTGTTGAGGTTTTTTATTTCTGCCTTGCAGCGGCTGGGTCAGAATGCCATTGCCATTTCTCTGAGCTTTCGTGTAGAGTTAATATAAAGGGTATAAAGCTCATTGTCAGGATCCTGGCGGTGCACAGAAACAAGCATTAGTTCTGGAATAAGGTGTGTGCAGACAGGGCTGTTGTTAAACCGATATTTCCGTTCATAAATATGCATGAAGCTGCAGTGTTCATGGAAAGAAATAAGGCGGCATCATCACAGAGCTCACCTCAGCGTCACTCTTCTCCACGATCCCTATTAATTCACTCTGACACCCACAGCCCTTGACCCAGCCACTGTGAAGGTGAGAGAAGGGAAGAGTGAGATGGGAGGAGGAAAAGAGACAAAGTTGTATTTCTCTGTCAGGCTTGCTAACAACAACTTAAACCAACCTAAACTGGTAAACCGTCATCAAAATAAAAGTCCCGCCTCGAACGCATCGGCCAAACAGAAAAACTTATCGGCCGATGCCGATATTTGAAAAATGCCAAATATCAGCCGATATATCGGTCGACCACTAATCGATACCCAACCCTAGTACCACCTCGGTTGAGGTTCCAAGTGAACTGTACCATTACCAAAACGTGACGTGTAAACTCTGCTGATCACTGATTGGCCGGAGAGAATCGTCACTACCTGCGTCACTGAACTTGCGACAAACACAACAGAACCGCTAGATTTAAATCAGCACAGCCAGCGAAGGATCGAACGCACCTTTTTTTAACAACCAAAAAATGGCTGTGTCATTGTCTGTTGAGGAAGTACAGACATTCCTCTCGTTGATAGCGAGAGCTTGATGGGGCGACGTGGAATGAAAAAGTTTTTCAGGAGTCGCGGCAGTACAGGTGGCGCAACTATAATGACATGTGAATAATCCCACCCACTCTAAAGTGGTACTAAACTGCAGTGGAAATGCAAACCGAAGCCGAGTCGTACCATGTAGTAGAAAAGCTCCAAAAGAGGAAGAGTTAGCCAAAAACCAAACCAATACATTCTTCTTTTTTTTATAATAATCAATTAATCACATTTCTTTAATAACATTTTAATTGAACATAAGGCAACTTTTTTTTTCTAATTATTTAAACTAGCTAAAACCAGCTTAGGCTGGTTTACACCGTTTGTTTCAGCAGGAATCCTCACTAACCAAAACCCAGAAGGTGCTAAAAATAGGAGAAGTACCACAAAGTACCATAGTATTGTTGTTATGCTGTTACAACATGTACTATAAAAGCTGTACCACAGTGAAAATGTAAACAAAGATTGGTAGATTCAGAACTATAAAACACATTATATTTTGTATATATATATATATATTGTATAGTACATTTTTCAGTAACTAGGCTAAGAATGCAATTAAATCCAACTCAGATTGTAGATGTTATCTTAACTGTTGTTTCCAAGCAATGCCCAATGTAAGTGATGCTGATTCTCTCTTCCTATTCCACAAAAGTCTGGCCTTCCTGGAAAGTTCATGCATGCTCTTACAGATAGCCTAAATAATAACATTGAAAATCATTAGCAGATTAACTCTAAATAAATGCCTCGATAAGTACACCCGAATCAACACTAATGACTCGGTCTAAATAGAAGATAAAGGCTTATGGATAATTACTTGGCATTGGAAAAATCTTTAAATGGGCTGTGTAGTAGAGGGAACCATCATGTCTTAATGAACTGTACATTCAATAATGTACTATAGAATGGATTTGAGTAACATTCAGCATTTATAGGGAAGTGCTTTCAGTACTAAGCACTAAAACATTTCCTCAAGACAGTTATCAGAATGTATTATGATGTTATGATGGCATGACAAGCAGTAAGCTTTTGAAAGTATGCAGTCTTTGTGTCTTTTTATTAGTAAAATACAGTATACAAGTACCAAAAACCACTTTAACACACACAACTTTTTTTGTCATTACATTGGCAGATTCCAGTTGTTGCCAGCTTTCTAAAACCATGTTCTATAAACTAAACACACAAGGTTGAAAAGTTATATGAACAAATTCATATAAAATTCATTATCAACTATTTTTTAAATAATTTATGTCAATAAAAAATATTGAATTTAGTTTAATTTAATTTAATTTAAAATGACACACACAAACCGCACATTAAAGGAGATCACACAAAAATGAAAATGTGCACTTAATTTGACTATAAGACTATGGATTACATGCAATAATGTTGTAAATAATGTTCAGTTTCTTGCACAGACCAATCGTTTCACTTCATAAGACCTCAATGTATCGTCAGGAACCAATTTCATATTGCCTGTACAGTATATGGTTAATTTGACTCTCAAAGTGACGGTAGCCATGGACTTGCATTTTATAAATCACAAAGGACCACGGTTTCAGCTAAATATATTCTTTATTGTTCTCATGAAGAAAAAAGGCATCTGCATATTGGATGGCAATAAGGAATAAGGAAAATTTTCATTTTTGAACTATCCCTTTAAATTCAAACAAATGATGCCAACTTTCTTTCTTTGAGATGGAAAACAGTGGGTATGATGTAATAAGAATATGCAATTACTTATAAAATAACTTATTTAACTAACCCAATAAATTAATAATAATAATGTAGTATCATGTCACACACATCATAAAAATTATGCAAAGTTCTACAAATTGTGAAGATCTAATTTATATCACCGCTAGTTTTTCAAGGGTGTTGTGTTCTGTCATCACCATCTGAAGAACAGATAATAAAGATAAATATGTTTACTCTTGTACATGCTAGAACGGTTACATGTTACATTGGCTTTGTATGCACATAGCTTCTTCAAGGAGTCCTTTTCACACATGATCTCTTAACAGAAAAAAAACATCATTAAATGTACAGAAAATCAGTATGTTTGAAAGCTCTTAGTGGTTCGGTATAAGAACAATACTTCACACAGTATCATTACTTACTGTGAGGCTCATATTAGAAATAATGAAAGCAAGCACCAGTGAGCTGGTTAAGCCTGTGTTAATGGCAGCTGTGTAGATAAAAAGACGGCACATGCTTTTTTAGCTTCCTCTTTGAGAGGATTAACCTTTTCCCAGCTGTTTATGTTACAGCGACTCCTCAGCCAAACACACACCTGAGAAAGAACCACCACATGGTTCCTCTCAGTGCCGGCCCGTCCAACAGGCGGTCGCCTGGGGCCCCGCCTTAAGGGGAGGGCCCCACGGCCGCAAGGTTGTTCATTAAATTTCAAGGTGTGTTCGACTTGAAGCAGCGCTGTGCAGACTGATCGGTGTTTGACATCGAAGTGCCGTGAGAGCTATATATACTAATGTACAGCTCTGCATGCTTTCCTATCCAATTGCAGTGCTTTGATGTCAAACACCGATCAATCTGTGCAGTGCCCAAGTCAACACACATACAGATGATGCACCAGGGCTGAACAGTGCGTTTAAAAACATTTAATGATGTTTTTGCTCCAAATTAATTTAATTACATCAGTCCAGTGAAATAACTTCCTTTTGTGATCTGACGTGGAATCACAGAATGAGGCAAAATCATTTTATAATATTCTATACAGTGATAAAGGCTATGTCGATTAGCACATTATAAATACAAACACCGATCAATCTGTGCAGTGCCCAAGTCAACACACATACAGATGATGCACCAGGGCTGAACAGTGCGTTTAAAAACATTTAATGATGTTTTTGCTCCAAATTAATTTAATTACATCAGTCCAGTGAAATAACTTCCTTTTGTGATCTGACGTGGAATCACAGAATGAGGCAAAATCATTTTATAATATTCTATACAGTGATAAAGGCTATGTCGATTAGCATTGCATTATAAATATATATTCTGCATATAAAAAAAAAAATACCAGAGCTGGCTTGAAGAACAGAGATACACCATTTAGTCACAATCGTATTTATTGTCTTCATTCTTCATAAGTTAAAACGTCCTATCTGCGTTTTATTCAGCTACTGCAGATAGCATATGCCTTTGTCTATTAGGGATTTCCTCCAACTGATTTTTGTTTCTGGCAAATAAATAAAAAGTTTATCTGAAAACTTGTCTAGTTACAGTTCAGATTTTGTTGGTTCAGATTTTGGAATTGAAAGAATGATAGAGAGATTAAAGTGAAATTGTGGTAGAAATGGAATCCAAACTGTATCTTTATGGAGCGAAAAAAGGATGTTCTGACTGCTATACATAATATTTATTGCTGTAGTATTAGTATTATAAATGCAATGACGCCCACGATCACAGACATACTTGTTATATGAGGGAAAATTGAGGCATTTCAGCATGTTACTTTAACTAATTACAGACCTGGCTCCAGAATCAAATCACTGTATATCATATATATATATATATATATATATATATATATATATATATATGGCCTAACCATAATATTTTTGTGCCATTCATTGCTATGGTGCAAAGAGTGTTCCTTTATAATCACTAAAAAGCTGTCACTCACTTTAGTTCATCGTGATCTCACAAGTTATGTTATAATCAATGAATGCATAACTCAACACTGATGTTTATTTTGTTTACGCTCTGTTAATTTTATTTAGTTTTTGTGTATAATTCATTTATATTTTATTTTATATATTTGTGTTTCATGTCTATACATTTATTTTCATTTTTCAAGCTCACTTGTACTTCAATTTTTTTTTAATCGGTTTAAATATTTTTACATATGTATGTTGGATGTTACACTTAATACACATTTATGCTTAATTATTGAAATTGCCATTTTATGTGCTTTCTCTTTACTCGTCAAATTGCTATGACAATTTTTACACTAGTGGGGCCTATTTTCATTATCTTGCCTAGGGCCCCACAACCCTACGGGCCGGCACTGGTTCCTCTGGGTGCTCTGGTCCACACCCACCGTCTCTGAGCTCCAGGTGTGGGGTTCAGATGTGGATAAATACTGAGGCAGAGAGGAGCTTAGTGTACTTCTGTAGTCCAAGTGCACTCTATTGACTGTCTGTGTGAACGTATGGAGTATTTAAAGAGTATTTACATGCTTTTACTCCATTATCACAACTGCTACAGAGCCTCTACATCGTCAAGTGAGCGCGAGGGGCTGACAGAGTGCTTCTTCTGAGTGTCTCTAGAGTGTGTGTGAGGTATTGTCATGTGCAGGCTGTTTTTCACTACTCAGATCTTACAATGAATGCACCACCAAGGCGTATTTAACTCTTGTTAAATGTTCCTGTTGCATATTTAAATGGGTCATGTCATGAAAAACATGTTTTTTCCTTGCTCTTTTGAAATAAGCGAATTCAGTGTACTAGTATGTAGATGTACTCTGAGATTCACAATAAGAATACAAAGTTCAATGCAGACCATTTATGGAAAACAAGATGCAAAGATGGGTCATTTTAGAAACTGGCATAGTCATGACATCATAATAAAGTCATTCACGTATGACATTAGGGCTGCATGATTTGTAGACAAAAATCTAACTGCATTTGTTTCCTAATAAAAATGTAGTCAAGGTATATATATATATTTTTTTTTTATCATTTATTATTTATTTTACAGTATAGGTTCATTTTCAAATGCTAAACCATCAAGCTTTAATTTTGGCCAAAAACCGCAGCCCTATGACATGCACATTTACATATCTATTCAATATTTGACAGTTTGGCCCATCTGGATGACTGACAGTGTAAACTACAACATTACAGTAGGCTAGCCAATCGTAACAGAGGGCATTTACATAAAGGGGCACTTCTGGCACTTCTTCCTAAGACTGTGAGTCATCATAGTCTAGTGGTAATTTTTATAATGAACCAAGCAAAAATGCAACTGAACCCGACTGCCAGTAAATCGTCCTGCATTTGTATGGAAAACAGCAGAATTGACTTTTTGATAACACTGTTTGTGTGAAAAACCCAACCCCAACCCCAAATAAAAATAAGAATTATTATTTATAATAAATCTTGACTGAAGTTTCCATTGTAATAATAACTGAAATGTCTCCAGACCAAATTTTATACTTTTGAATTATGAATTGAAGCGAGAACATAAATCATGAATGCCTTTATTGTCACTGTTCCAGAATATTAAGAATATTAAAAGTCCTGCATCCATTCAGCATTGGACAACGCAAGGCTAAACTGCACCATATCTCTGCATCTGACAGCACATTTTGTGAATCAGAGGATGCTCTCTGCAGTCCTTCAGAGGAACGTGCACTGCGTTTGGCAGATCAGCACAAGTTATTTTCACAAAAGGCTGACATTTAAATGAATATATAAAATATCACTGAATGCTAAAACTCTTGTGCTGACAAATTACTAATTTGTAAAATTTTACAATAACAAAACTCCTTGGTTCTACACAAATCACACATAGGCTAAATTATATAATTTGTCTTTAAAACACAAAATTCACCAAAAGGAGACAACTTTGGGGAACTACAAATTTTGTACCTAAAATAATCGTGGAACTTAATTATCAATTGTACAAACATAAAGTGAACTTTAGAGAAAAACAAAATGCTACAAAAGTGTCAAGCACAGCTCCTTAAAATACAAAAGACAAAGCAATCCGTTTACAAAGCACTGCATCTCAGCGCTGCAACAAAAAACATCAATACATAACCTGAACTTCATTTGCAAATGAAGATCCTACACAAACCAAGAAATGCTTTAATTGTCTGAACATTAAGTGAAGCCCTCAGGTCTATAGCATATAGATTCTCTTGCAATCTGCCCCATTAACTCTGATTTATAGTATCATCTCCCTAATAGCTTCAGAGCCTCTGTTCCACTCATTCTTATGCAGGTAGCATCATGTGTCCTGTTTTCTCTGACTGTCTACCTGCTGCTTTTCAATGTAGTTTACAAGCTTAGACCCAGCAGTACCAAGTAAACATACACCCTTCTCCTTATGCATCTCTCTCTCTGAGCCTCTCAAGTCCTACTCGCAAGAGCGCATTTTATAAGCAGTGTTAAGAAGTAACAAAAAGTAGTCATGCTACTAACTTAACACTTTTTTTTGTTGTTCTTTCCAGCAACAAGCTACATTTAGCATTATGTAATAATATGAAAAAATGTTATATCACTGTTTTTGGCACATTGTATTACTCAATAATGAAACACTCTCCTATATGTTGCATTTAGGAGTTTCTATTAATTTATAATGTACTGTATACATACAGACATACAATGGCATTCAAAAGTTTGGGGTTATTGTTTTTGAAATAAGTCTTGTGTGCTCACCAAGGCTGTGTTTATATGATCAAAAATACAGTATAAAACAGTAATATTGTGAAATATTATTACAATTTAGAACAACTGTTTTCAATTTTATTATATTATAAAATGTAATTTATTCCGGTGATAGCAAATCTAAATTTTCTGTCTTCAGTGTCATATGATCATTTAGAAAGCATTATGATATGCTGATTTAGTGCTCAACAACATTTCTTATTATTATCAATGTTGAAAACAGTTGTGCTGCTTAATATTTTTGTGGAAACTGTGATACATTTTTTAGAATTCCTTGATAGAAAGTTCAAAAGAACAACCACTGAAATAGAAATCTTTTTGTAACATTGTAAATGTCTTTACTGCCACTTTTGATCAATAAAAAGAGTCCTCGCTCATTATAAAATACTTAATTTCATATACAAAAAATAATTGACCCCAAACTTTTTAATGGCCATGTATATAAAATAATGCAACTGTCCACTTTACCACCTTGGATGTCCATTTTTCTTCCAAGGGAAGTTTAAACCGTGATCTTCCACCTGATACAGTAAAAAGCCTACAAGTAACAAACCAACAGAAACCCAGGAACTCTGCAAGCTCCAGCATTTTATCAGTTATGTAAATGTTAGTTGCCTAGTGATGCTAAGAAAGCTACTAAGCAAGGGTAGTTAGACTATAGTTTATCCACTTTAAATAAATAGCTTGTATGTTATCTTATAATTTCAAGGTAAATTCCCCAACACAGGATCTGAGGCATGAATCACACTCGCGCACTGAAGTTTATCTCCCCTCGTCTCTTAATCGAGCACCAGAGAGAGAGAGAGAAGACCCCCTGCATGGCAGAGCTCATTTGGACGGGGTAATTAATTACATTACTGGTTGCATTCTAATTGGAAGAGGAGAAGGAGGCGGGGGTTCCTCCCCAACAGCAAGCAGCGATGAACTGGCAGGTGAGCGTTCAAGAAAATCTAATAAGTTGCTGTTGATGCAGGAAGGTCTACGCAAAATAAGGTGAAGGCGCTGGCTCATCAGCCACATTCTCGTGCTGTTTTGCATTTCAAATCTAATCAAAGAGCCGTCTCTAGTTTTGATTGGCAGTTCAGACAGGTAGATACGCAGGCATGCATATGAAAACTCGACGTGGGTAACTCTGAAGAGTGAATTATATGGCTGCGGCTTATTCCTTCTGATCTGGGAGTCTGTAGAGTAATCTTTGCGTTAGAGTTAGTGTTAAAAGAGTGTTTTGTTTCTACACAATTTGGCTAATTTAAGTTTACAGCCTTTATCTGTGCAATGTTTGGAAGATCTGAGGTTGCTGAATGTCATATTCAGGAAAAACCATGATATCTCTTTTTATAAACACGACCGCATGTGAAGCTATGGGCGCTATGTTTTCTTCACACAAAAGTTTGTGTATAAAAGCTATGCGCTGAAAAGAGGAGTGTAATTTCTCTGCCACTGCACTTCCCCGCAACCCAGAGGTGCACTTATCCCTGAAAAAACCCTCATGCAATTTTATCATCAAACACGCACCTGTGAAAGCCTAGCGCGAATGAGGGCTGAAAGGAAAACCGTTTTTCATGTTCATGTACAAACAAATACAAATCTAAAGCAAAGCGAAGGAAATGGCAGACTTAAGGAATTCACAACATGTTGTCAAAATTGACTGATACATAATGGAAATGTAGTTCGTGTTGTGCTTAGGGAAGTGTGGAAAGAGCCAGAAACAATCAACCGGAGCCCACCGGGTCTCATTCTCCATCAGTGCCTTTACTGTATCTGTCAACAACACGTCTGCCATCTCCTCTCGCCTCTGCCACCTTGGCACTGACCCAAAATGCTGCTGTTATCTTACATTTCCTCATCTTTTACTTCTCTTTCACTGTAAAACCCCTAACAGCTGCACAGCTAAGTCATCTGCTGATGCGTACACCCAAAAACTGTGTTTGCACAATATCAAAGATGACCTTGTCATCTTCAGGTAAGATGATCTGAGGAAGAAAGTACCTGTATAAATCAAGCAGAGTCAAAATACATGTCGAGCAAGCAAAAATGTTGGACCATATTAAAAAAAATGCTTCTCTCATAGGAAAAATGGCTATACATAAAAAAATGTGATGCTCATGAACATTAACGTCTTACTAAAGCAGAAACTAAAGATATCATTAGTGCATCTTAGTCAACACAAGTCAGACAACAACATAAATCACTGTTAACAAAGTGCTGAACACACATGACGAGTTTGTGCTTGTCGTGGGACATCAGGACTTCTGTTGTTGACCACTAAAATGTGTTCTGGGGGGAGCACTTTTTGAATTGGTGGGCGGTAATGAGTTAATATACTGGAGGCATGACTGTTAAATCTCAGGGATTGCAATCAGAAAGCTGCTGGTTTGATTGCTGCAAGGAACGAATGATTACCATAGTGCCCCTGAGCAAGGCACTTAACCCCAGGTCACTACAGAGAGACTGTCAATGTTATAAGAGTGCTGTAAGTTGCATTGGATAATAGCATGTGTTAAATAACTTCTTGCATGCCATGTCAACTTCCTGTGTTTTGCTAAAGTTTATGAAGAAAGAAATAACCAGGTAATATAAATCATGATGTTTATCAAATGATAAATGATGTTTATCTCCCCCACCCTCAAAACACACATTAGACACCGGGGATGACTGATGTTTAGGAAGGTAGAACAACGGTCGCCGTGATTTTGCCAAGACAGACATGTTCCTGGATCAACATCTTTTGTTGATCCTGGATCAAAATTACTGTCCAAAAATATGGACTTAACACAATCCATACCCCTAAACCTAACCCTACCCATAATTCATTCCTAAAATCAGTGTGAAATGATAGCTGATTAACAAGGGTGTAGAAGCACCTAACCCTGCAAGCCTAAAACTGATAATTCCTGAAAAATTATCCCTCAGTTCTGATTGGTTGATTGGAATGTTGTTCCAGGATCAACAAGGATGTTGATTCAGGAACATGTAAATGGTGAAATCACGTTCACTGTAGAACAACATATTGAAAAGCAGAACAGAACAATGGATAGAATGATCGACAGACAGACGGACGGACGGACAGATGGATGGATGCTGGAGCAGATAGATAGAAAGAAAGAACAATGGACAGACAGATGGATAATGGATAGAACATTCGAAAGAACAATGGACAGACCGATGGATAATGCATAGAACAATCGAAAGAACAATGGACAGACAGATGGATAATGCATAGAACAATCGAAAGAACAATGGACAGACAGATGGATAATGCATAGAACAATCGAAAGAACAATGGACAGACAGATGGATAATGCATAGAACAATCGAAAGAACAATGGACAGACAGATGGATAATGCATAGAACAATCGAAAGAACAATGGACAGACAGATGGATAATGCATAGAACAATCGAAAGAACAATGGACAGACAGATGGATAATGGATAGAATAACCGAAAGAACAGTGGATGATAGATAGATAGAAAGAATGATGGATGGACAAATGCATAATGGATTTATAGAAAGAATGAGGGATGGACAGATGGAAGAGGGATGGATGGATGGATGGATAGAAAGAACAGTGAATGGACAGATGGATGGATGGATGATGGCTAGAATGATAGAAAGAACGGTAGATGGATGGATGGATGAATAGATGAATGATGCTAGAACAAAAAAAAGATGGTTGGATGAACAACAATAGAAAGAACGATGGATGATGCTAGAATGACAGAACAATGGACAGATGGATGACGCTAGAATGACAGAACAATGGAGAGATGGATGATGGATGGATGGACGGATGGATTATGGCTAGAATGATAGAAAGAACGATGGATGGATGGATGAACAGAATGATAGAAAGAACGATGGAGGATGCTAGAATGACAGAACGATAGACAGATAGATGATGAATTGACAGAAAGATTGATGAATGATAAGAATGATGTTAGTGCCAATAGCCTTGTGGTTAGTGCGCAGACATACAACACTACTGCACTCGTGGTGACCCGAGTTCGAATCCTGTTTTGTGGTCCTTTGCCGATCCTGTTCCCCTCTCTCTCTACCCACTGATTCCCTGTGTGCTCTCTACTGTCTGTCCAAGTAAAGGCATCAAAAAGCCCAAAAATATAACTTAAAAATGATAGAATGATGGACAGATGGATGAAGAATAGAAAGAATGATGGACAGAATGATGGATGTAAAAACTTAGAACAATTATTGGCATCTGCTTTATAACAACAGATCTTAAACAGACGCAGCTCCTCGTGTTAAAATCTGAGTGATTTAATACCAAAAATCAAAACATATTCACAGTTCACAGTGAATGTTTTTTAGCAGACCTTTGGGTCATGTAACCAGATTTTAGTTTTCAGACATTTTGTTTGTCCTTGTATTAAAACCAGAGCTTCTCCATTCAGTAAACAGCACTTGCTCTGTAATACATGTCCTGTATTGATCCCTGGTTATTGGTAGCAGTGTATATTTAAACAATATTTTATTTCTGTCCTCGTAATATGTCAGTGAAAATGGATTGAACCAGCCCATCAGGTGCTGAACTAACAATCAGTTGGTGGGGGAGTAGCTGTGAATGCTGTCAGAAATTAAGAAAAGCACTTTTCCACACGCACGTCTTTCTGTTACCGTCTGTAAACAGATGACTGGCTGCACCGTTCTGAGGGTTTGTTCAGATTGCATCCTCATATCAGCATTCACAAAGTTTCATATTGCGCTTCTCACTTCACTTCACAAGCCTCTCAGAAAACTGTAACGTCTGATCAGAACTGATGTTTCTGTTATGGAGATCAACCTAATTGAATAATTTCACAGATAAAGGAGTGAAAGATAAGCTGAACTAATACCCCTCAGAGAAGCCATTCAGACGCCGCAGATTTAAGTTTGCAGGTAACTTTGAACAGCACCAGGCTTTAACAGTCTCACAGATGCAAGAAAAATACCGCATAGAAAGTATAGTAATGGGGTTTTAGAGGTATAAAGTGTATTTTTGTGTATTAATTTTATTCTCTGGATCTTTAATGGCTTGTTACAGGAAGCAAGTCTCATGCGTCTGTCATTCACTCGGTTCATCTTCAAGTGCGTGATGTTGCCATGTGAACGTGTCCTAGCTTAAGGCATAGACGTGTTGAAAAGTGTGATGAATGCCAACAGATGCATTAAGCAGAAAGCCTTCTGACCTGAACAGGCCATCAAGAATGGGTTAAGCACCTGCCTTCTGCATAAAAGAGCGCTACATTTTTACTTCTCCGTTTCCTCCGTTTCCACATTTTTGCTTACGTCCGAGGATAAAATGTTAAGAGAATCTGGCTTCCTGGTTTTTGACAGCATTACGTTTTTGCTAAAAACAGGCTTGATTCATAAATAAATGTGCCAAAAAGTGCAGTTGGGAATGTGAAAGCATTTTAGGGTAGGATGTGTGACATTTTATTCTATTTAATTCACTCATATCTAATAAAGCAGAAAGAAAAATACAGTCACAAAACAACTGAGAACAACGAACTAGTTGGATGTGTGTTTTAGCGGTGCAGTAACTGGTGGTTAAACAAATAATAACTGTGCCTGAACAGTACAATGTGAATAATTGAAAATATAAATGTTTTCCTCCCATTTTTCCTCAGTTGCTAGAAGATAATTAAGTGTTTAGGCTTTGAACATCCCTGATGAATTTCCATCTTGGCTAGAAAAACACAATACACACAAAACACAGGCAAAAAGCATGCAGAACACATAAAAAAAAGAGAAAAACTCTGGCAAGGTTGTTCAATGGAAGCGTCAAAAGCTCTTCTGTTACAAGCATAATGGGTATTTTATCCTGTCTTGTTGATTCAAATTGTCCTAAATGATTTGGACCTTGTTACTCAAATGTGGCATTTAAGGCAGCACATTTTATTAAAGCAGATGCAGGTCTTTTAAAAGATAAACATATGGCTTAGCGCAATCATCAAATCAGCTATAATTAAATAAATATATGCACTGTGTGTTTGCACTGATTGACTGTGTTCTTTTACAGTACATGCAAGCAGCTCATGATTTTCAGTCTCAGAGCAGATCGGTTAATAGCCGAGTTTGGGTTGGTTATATCATGCATTTGGGAATGCAACATGCACCAACCATCTTCCCAAACTGTCATGAGAAGTTTATATAAACCGTCTGTTTTCAAGAAAAGAGAATGTTTAAGGGCCCTCTGTGGCCAAAATAAGATGTTTAATGCTTAAAAATGAAGAAATTAAGACAGCCATAAATATTAGAATTGTAATTTCACAGATGTATAGTAACATTATTCTTATCATTAGGGGCCAAGCACCGAAGGTGCTTACGCAACTATTGTATCCGTTATTGTTCAGATAGAGGACAGTCTCAATATTAACCATAACAAATTTGGAGTCTCTATCTCACTCTCTAGCGCCACCAATAGGCCAAATTTGCACTCATATTTCTGCTAATAACTTTTGAACCGGTAGGGCTAGATGCAAAATACTATTTTTCCTCTGATTCCTTGGCTCATTCCTGAAAGGGAAACAAGTCAATTTAGCTCAAAGGGAATCATTTAAGATTTTAAAGGGAATTTGGACAGAATCACGCAGGCATCAGGTTATTTAGGTACAGGTGGTAAAGTTCAATTAGTCAAAATAGTTTAGTAAATTGAATATGTTTTAGTTCAATCTGGAAATTGTTCTAATTTGGTTCCGTACGTTGATTCGTCAATCAAATTTTGCGGTTAACTTTGTTTGGTTCTTCTAGGTTGTCTTAATTTAAACGTTTACCGTTAATTTTCTAGTAACATCATTTGCAATGAAATGAGTTGACCTATCATGCATGGAGCTCTCTGGCTTCCATCCAGTTTAGAGTGGCTGGCGGATATTAGGTGTGGTGAGTCAATCCTAATATCAGACCTTTGACCCTTGCAGGGTGTCTAGGTGTTTCACCTCAATATAAATAAGGCTTTATTGGATAAATCTAAGACATGTAAACTAATCTAACACATAAACACACGCATTCACACAAGTTGCAGAAAGGAGAGAAAGTAAGGAAAGAATTAGTTAAAGAGAATGAAAATGTGAAATCCCAAGTTTACAGCAATGTGTAATTGCATAGACCTAAACAACCATCAATCACTTAATTAACCCTCGAACTGAGTTCCTCAATGAGGTTAAAATTTATATTAAATGCACCAGTTCAGCTATAATCTGGAGGTACTTGCGTTGTGTGCGGGGGTTCCCTTTGTTGTGGTCCTTGCAGAAAAGGGGGTTTCCCGCGGTTGCTGATTGGCTGGAAGTTCAGTCTTGGGAAGCAGTGGTTGGGCGTTGGCTGAAGACGCGGAGTTGTGGGCTGGTTAAAGTTTTAGACGGCACT
>NW_015552538.1:768911-779506 GCF_001515605.1 Sinocyclocheilus anshuiensis
GAGGGTGATTTGATGGTGTCCTGAGTATTTAAACTGGGCTTTTGGACACCTCCCAAATGGTGTTTTGACCAATTAGATATCGTCTTTGCTGGGGTGTTGTATATTTCTCCTCCCCGTACATAAATCAACGTGTCATCTCATCAGGCACATGGTCCGAATTTTCCCGCTCTTGCAGAGTATAATTTTGGACATGATTTCTATAACAAGAATATGATACATTTGACAAAGAATTGATTGGAAGAAACATTTCAAGCAAGAAGATACATTTATCAAATTTTAAATTGTCTGATTCGGTCTGATACCCTACATTCCAAGTCACATGCATACCAAAATTACAATTTCTACAGGACAAGATTTTTCGCAATTTTGAATTTTTCTGAAAAATCGACTTTTTCGAACTCATCCTAGACGGTTTGTAAAATTTTCACCAACATTGGCTCAGATCATCTTCAGGGAATTATCTATCTAAAGCTTTTTGATGTAGCAAATAATTTTCGTTAAGCTTGTTAACGAATTTGATGAAGAATAGACCTGAATGGACATTCTTTTAGTGGTGCAGTGCCACCTCAAAAGATGCATATAACTGCTTATAACTTCTGACCAGTTTAGCTAAAAATCATGAGATTGGTCTTGTTAGCTTTGGATCAGTATACCAAATCTAACAATACCCAGTTCCCTTTCACTCTCGATGTCACGTCGGATGACCGACGAATTGGGATCTCGCTATGTTGGCCTTTTTGGGTGTCGGAGAACCTGGGCCTTTGCTGAGTAACTAAAGATAGCTTGTTAGCGCTTCATTTGACCTCTGTTGTGCTTTGCCCCTTAATTGCTGCTCTTCTTATTATTAGATTTTTTTTCTTAAATACTCAATGTTTTTATTTTACAGTGAAATCTAACACTAGTAATTTCATATTCTGTTTCACTTTTTAAAAACGCTAATATTTATGTAGTGTAAATAAATAAACTAATTAGTATTTTAAATTGCAATTAATATTTTTTATCAGGAAAAAAACTCTAGCCTGCACTAGCTTTTCTTCTTATGTTTGTCTCACTATAGCTGCACCTATGGAGCGGGGTGCATTGTGTGGGTCAACATAAAGCGCAGGAAAACAGAAGCATGGATTATGAAGACATTGTGATGCATTGATACCCGCTAATGCTGTGTAGAGTTCAACATGTTCCTGAGAGAAATGTTGCAGTGATATCATTTTCACAGTAGCACTGCAACACGCTGTTAGGATTGTCGTAACTTTCATTGTACATTATTTAATGTTGCTGTTGCTGTGCCTGTTTCCCAAAGCAGCACACTGTGTTCATTATAAAGTAGAACTTAAAAGCCACATTAGAGGAGCTGTCAGACCCTGGGATTCTGAATAGTGGCCAAATCTTTCAGGACTTGATGTGTTTCCAAACAGAAATCTCGCACAGACAGTTTACCAAGTCAAGTCAAGTCAAGTCACCTTTATTTATATAGCGCTTTTAACAATACAGATTGTGTCAAAGCAACTGAACAGCATTAATTAGGAAAATAGTGTCAATAATGCAAAATGACAATAGTAAACACAAATTTTTCAGTTAAAGACAGTTCATCATTGAATTCAGTGATGTCAACATCCAGCTCAGTTTAAATAGCATCTTTGCAATCAAGTCAACGGTATCGCTGGAAATGAAGTGTCCTTTTTTAAAGAAATACGTATCGTCTTTTGTACATTTCAAGGGGATGAGAGGAATTCCTGCCTCAATTGATACAAGCTGTCTCAGACCGTAGTGCAGTTCTTCATAATGAAGGCTGACACTGAAAGTTGCGTTATATGCACTATCATTCATGAGAATGTTTTATTTTTTTGAAAGAAATCAATACTTTTATTCAGCAATGATGCATTAATTTGATTAAAAGTAACAGTAAATACATTTATAATGTCACATAACGTTTCTATTCCATGCTATTTATTTGAACTTTCTATTCATCAAAGAATCCTTTAAAAAGTATCACTGTTTCAACAAAAATATTAACATTAATACTACTACTAAGAAATGTTTCTTGAGCAGCAAATCAGCATATTAGAATGATTTCTGAAGGATCATGTGACACTGAAGACTGGAGTAAAAATGTTGAGAATTCAGCTTTGCCATCAAAGGAATACATTAATACATTTTAAAATATATTAAAATAGAAAACAATTTTACATTTAAAACTGTTCACAATATTACCATTTTAACTGTATTTTTTAAATCAAATAAATGTAGCCTTGGTAAGCATAAGAGGCTTAGCAACTCCAAATTCTTAGTGAAACTTTGAACAGTGATTTCTGAGCAGTTAAAAATGGAAAAGAGAGAATGAAGTGCATATTATAAACGCATACTAAACATTTCCCTAGCATACGCTACATGAGTAATCTTGCAACTAATAAGTTTTGTGACTAATGTGAAATTATTTTGGGGCACTCATTTGCTTTGGATAGAGACCAAAGTGAGGAAAAGAAGGAATACATACTTTTTTTTTCCAAACCAAAAACCCTGTAAATACTTTATGACAAGAAAGTTTGTTGTTAAAAAGCATTCAATAGTGCAGGATCGTAACTATTCCAGATACACACGTCCAGGTCTGAAACATGCCATGATGCAATCAGTGAGATTGAAACTAGAGCCAGTGAACATGATCAAATTGTCCTTTATCTGACAGGCACATTCATCACACAATGACAGATCCTTCTTTACACCATCACTAAGTTCCTCCATTTGATCTGCTGCACTGCCTCCATGACGTCAGTAAACAAAACAATCTTTAAACTGCATTGCAGAAGATTTAGAAAGGTACGCGTTTCTGATCTGTTTAAATCTCTTTAGGTCTGCATAAGCACACATTTGCATATCTGGCAGTGCAGATATCGTCTGTTTTACAAACGGTGATGCATTCTCTGGCTTACGTCACAGGTAGAGATAATGGGTCAGCGCTACATTTTTTTTAATGAAGGATCAAAGACAAAAATTGGTTTATTAAAAGTGCTGGAGTAAATGACAACCATGCAATGTATGGGTAACGAAGAGAAAAAGTTGTGCAAATTCTGCATGATACGCCACAAAGTTGTGTCATTCTCACATTTATATTCAATCCAGATGAAGCACACCTGCAAATAAAAAATGGTTATCTAATTTTGAACTGGCGGTCCTTATATCCTAATTAGGCATATTTACTTAGGCAACAATCACATTCAATTTCATGCCATTTTAACTTTAAGTTAATTAAAACATGAATGTTCATTTGCACATTCTAAACCCCTCCCGCCCCTCTCCTCCTCTTCTTTCTCACACCTGCAAAACCGCAGAAACAAACCGAACAAAATTTGCCTTTCAGTGCTTTTCTACAGAACAAACTCACTCATTACAAAAGACTTGGGAAGAATAAAAACCAGATACTTTAATCACTTTCATAAAAAGAGTTAGATGACATCTCCAGGTAACCTAATTAGTTTAAGAAATATCACTGTTTGTAAATAGGAGGCCATTTCTCAGATGAATTGCCTACTGCATGCTTTTTCCCCCTAAATAAATCAGGACGGCAAACAAGAAAACTCTTTCTTGGAACCCAGGACCCCTGGGTATTCCTTGAATTTACAAAGGAATTATTATTGCAAGTTTCCTTTGTAAGATTTATAGCGTAAATGTGATCAGCACTGTCAATACGCCAGCAGCAGTTTTTTCCTACAACATGATTCATAATTCTGACTTTGATAACATCAAGAATAAGTCAGTCATCAGGAATTCTATATTTGCAATCATACATATTCATTTGTATCTTCATGTTCACCACAAATTTTTACCCACTCAATGATTTTTACATTTTTACTTATCATAAATTTTATTGATTTTATCTGTTTATTCATCTGTACAACTCCTAATGATTCTTTTTTTTTTTTGACACATTTATGCCCATAGCCAAAATTTAATAACTGCTGCAAAAAAATCTTAAATGCTTACATAAATAAATATTGTTGCTTGCATATGAAACAGATATTACAGTAGGTGCATTTCTGGAACTGCTTTATCCACAGAGCATACTTTCTTTACTGCCCTATAGATTTTAGACTTAGAAGGCAGCTTAACTTTGCTGTCTACTGGAACAGTCTCCATGTTAGGAATCTGTCTTTGAATCCTTTATAGGATGGTCACTAGTTTTTGGAACAGTGCAAGAGTATCTACTGGCGGATTAGGATGAAAGGAAAAACATTTATAATTTCAGTCACAGATGTATAGAGTGAAGTCTGGGCTATAAAGCAGCTACAGCACAATCATACATATTTGACGTGATGCTTGACACATAGCAGACCAGCTCATATGAACATCTTCATTAAGAATCATAACAAGCCTGCTGGACCCTTTCCCTGGTCCTGAGGTGGCTGCCGCACAGCAGTCTCCAGATTCTGCTGCAAGGCCTCTGATTTATGTTTTTTTAAGTAAGACCTTGCTCTGCCCTCCCCCTCCGGGTCTGCCCTGCACTTCCTACCATCAATCACGTGTCATTTCCTTTCTAACGCCATCTCTGACAGAAATACAGTAAACATGATCTATGTGTGTGTGTGTGTGTGTGTGTGTTTAAGTAATTATTAAGTGTCTGGCACCTCTAATAAATCACTGACATCGCTTTCTCTAGCTTGAACTTTTTTTTCTCACTTTTTCCAAATATAATAACAGCTCACAAAAGGTAAGAATCTCATTTCTATTGTATTTCAAGTTCAACTGTTCCTTGTCATAGAGCAGTATGCTACAGATCCTTCCAACTACCGACTTACAATAGATTGCAGATAGTTACATATGGACCCTTGAGGGTTAATCTTTTAATGTTTTCACATAGATCTCTTAAAGACAGCAGCATACAGAAATATAAAGGCAGAGCTGTACCCCAGATGACAAAAGACCACATGCACACATACTGTATGTCAAAATGGTTTACACTAAATGCATATTGTGCAAAACAGCTTCATTTATAAACTGAACTGTCTACACTGAGAACATCTGTTGCATTAACATATTCAGATATTTTCTATAAATTCAGATATTAGCTTTCTTTTAATTTTTTCTGCATCTGTTGTTATTGGATTTTTAACTATTTTACACCTATTTTAAGATTTAAATCATCATCTAGCACTAACTGAGACAGCGATAGATCATGGCAAAATTTAATTAACCATTTTTTCGTAAAAAGTATTTTCCCTTTAGATGATGATGATTCAAGCTCATTTCCTTGAAAAAGTACACCAACTTCATTATTGTTACTCTGATATGAGAACTGAATTCTGCTACGATCAAACACACACACACACACACACACACACACACACACACACACTTTCTCCCCTAATTTCAGGACTGTAACCTTTCATAATCTCTGTAGCTTTATTCATAAGTTATGTGGCATTTCTCAAAAGCTTGACTGAAGACCCAGTTACTTTTATTTTTAAGTGATGTGGCAGCTCGTTCTGATTTACAGTGATGTTCTACAGATGCTCATCATTAAACTTTAATCTGCCTAAAATTCTGTAAACTGTTGAGTGCCATAATTTGAGACTTTTTTTACTCTTGTCACTAACATGCATTTCGGTCACTGGACCACAATAGTATACTTGAGTGATCTGTCCACTAAAACCACATTTGGAGGGTGTGAAACTTATGTGACTACAATATAACACTAGTCTGTCCTAATGCATCCCAGGCAACAGTGAAGAATGACCTGCTCACCTGCCAATCAAATACTCTTTGTTGGGTTATGGGCCACTTAAAGGAGAGAGTCAATAAATAAATAAATAATGAATACTGCATACATATCCATTCACAGTAACTGCTTCAGTATGTCTGATATCAACATGAAAGATCATGGGAAGCACATTAATCACATTCACCACCATTAAAATAACCACTAAAATACCACTTTAAGTACACTATTATTTAAAAGTGTGGGGTTTAGACTTAATAATGTTTTTATTCAGCAAGGATGGATTATATTGATCAAAATTGACAATAAATCATTTGTAATATTATGTTTTTTTTTTTTTTTACTTTTTTTTGAATTTCAAATAAATGCTGTTTTTTGAACTTTTTTATTCAAAGTGTCCTGAAAAAAATTGTCATGATTTCCAAATTTTTTTATTTATTATTTTTTCTTTTAATTATTGATAATAAGAAATGTTTTTTGATTATCAATTCACCATATTAAAAGTATTTCTGACGCATCATGTGACACTGAAGACTGGATTGTTTTTTTGTTTTTTTATTAAAAAAATATTTCACACTACTGTTTTATTGATCAAATAAATGCAGTCTTGGTGAGCATAAGAGACATCTTTCAAAAACATAAAATAAATAAATCTTACAACCTCAAACTTTTGAAAATTGTATATCTGAGAGAAATTGTGCAATTTATTTATTTTTCCCTTTTTTTTCATTTTATCAATAACCACAGTAAGTGATGGATTTAGTGCCAAAATCAGAGACCCTTTAATTACAAGCAGCCGCAGGAGATGCTTTCGAGCCACATGTTAATAACGGGTATAAACAGCCATGCATCTCAGCTGACAACATGTGATCAGATCACTCAAGACAGACACTAATACCAGATGTAAACTGGGCCTAAGAAATCCATTAGTTTGTATCAGAAAACACTCTCTAGAAAATCAATATGTACTGAATATGAAGCCAAAAATGCAGAACACAAACAAAGAAAAAAATGCTGAGTCCTAATGGAACACAAATAGTTTCCCCAAACGCCCCAGGGACAGTCAAAAACACAGAAAGACAGTCTAGCCCAGCCGTTTCTAATGCAAATGAATGCTTTCATGTTATGCATTAGGATGATTGCAAAATAATGCCAATATAATTGTGCATTTAACCGCATTTAAGATAAGGTACGCTGTCTGTCAGTGTCTACAGCAATACAGCAATCATTTAGTCGTCAACATTGGCTCCTCATCTGCAAATAATAATGGAGGGAATAATGTCAAACACGGCATCAGAGAGGGGCAATAAAACAAGCAAAATACCATTTATTTAACTTGTGAGAAATTGTGCCGACACATACATCGGACCGAGGAAAGGTATCTGTACGAACAAAAAAAACACATCTGCAAGATCCCAAACACATGCACACAATAAATGGACACAAGTAAATAGCTTGGACCTCTGAGCATTCTGACCTTGAACTGCACATTCAGTTATCTGTTCTGCAGTGACGGAGATACGAGAGGAAGTCCTATTTTTCAATGGAAGTTCAATTTAATTCCACCTAATGTATCCTACAACCACACAGCAAAACACAAACACAAACAAACTACATTCCCCTGAACATCAAATCAAGAAATAAAAGCCAAACGAAAAATGGTAAGATAAAATAAGCACCCATTTCATACAGCCTCAGCAATAACAAACAGCAAACAAGCATAATGAAGTTTCAGACTCAGTTTGAAGCACTCTGGCTATTCGAAAACAAGGCAGGAAAATTTGCCAGTCCATCTGTTTGGCCGAGAGGGCTGAGGGGAGTCTGAGCCCCTGCGGTTTCCGTGGGAGTCTGAAACAACCTCCGACTACAGAACGCTCGCACGGACCTGCATTCACACCAAATGAGAGTCGGAGTCTCTCAGGGCCAGATGATGCTTCAGATGTTTGAGATCCATATCTCCCATATCTAGCATCTAAGCCATGAAGATCAGCGGCCTGGATCAGTGCCTGGAACAACTCTGGCACATACCAGGAAAACAAATTTGTTGTGGTGGAGATGAGATTAGATGTGGCAAGACAGAGCAAAGAGTGAATACGGATGAGCAGGAGGTGTGATATTTTTAGTTGTAAGCTTGCAAGATTCAATCGCAGATATTTGCATGCTTAAGTGACACTGAATGTCCGAGTTACGCTTCCATGAGAATCAATAACAGACAGAGGACATGCAATCACGGGCATGCTGACGAGGAATAATTGAATAAAATAAGTAATTATCATAATTCTGTGTTTCTCCATGTGATATGTGGATCACACCACAATGCTTTATGAAATTCAGTATTTTTAACTATTTTTAATCAGAAAGACAGAAGATTACCTGGAATGTATTATGTGGGAAAGTTTAAAGTAATGTAGAACATAAAAGAAAATATTTAAGAAAAAAATGTCTCAGGTCATTCAATTGAAATCAGTGGTGACCAAAACTGTTTTGTTACTAACATTCTTCAAAAATCTAAATATCTTCTTCTGTGATACAGAGATAAAAGAAAATCAAACAGGTTTGGCATGACACGAGGATGGAGTAAATGATGACAAAATTTTCATTTTCGGGTGAATTATCCCTTTAAGAACAATCACAGCACTCAAAACCCAAGAGAAAGCCATGAGAATCTTTCAGAACAGAGGTGTTAAGCAGCGCTTCAGCTGTGGAAAAGTCAGTGAGATTAGTTTGGAAGTTCTGCATTGATGTGACAGTAAGGAAAAGCAGAAATAAGTTGCACTGTCAAAGAGAGATAAGTGAGTTGCAAACAATCACTTTGTACTGTTGTGTGTGACGCAGTTACTTTAAACCGGTTCCAATGGTGCAAAGATGAAAATGGTCAGCTTGACATTTAAAATCTCTTATCAGGGCCCGTATTCACAAAACATTTTATCTTACCACTAAGGGTTCTCCTAAATAGCAGTAAAAGTTTTTAAACTAAGAGATTTCTCTTAAAACCTATTCATAAAGCTGCTGAGACAAACTTTTAATAAGGAATAGAGAGAAGATTTAAGCTAAAAGTAAGGGAAGTGTTGACCTCGTTGCTATGGATGATGTCAGCATATTTACTAACTATGCACACAGTGATTGGCTGATAGGGGAGGGGTCTCTGTCAGAGATTCATTCATAGAAATATTGTAAAGCGCGATGTTATGTTCCCATATTCAAATAAAGATTTAAAAATAAAAATGTTAATTGCCACACTCAAATATACATTTTAAATTGCAGGCTAAGTGTCACTAATTAAACAAGTATATGTTCAGCTAATTGTCAGCCTCTTACATGTATGCTGCACATAAACAATTAGCGGATATGCAAATAAACATCCTTTTAATTAACAGACTAGAATAATCATGGCTGATAGTAAGACATGCAAACGTAAAAGAAAACCAAACTGGATGCAAGAACAGCTGTTACTTCTTGCCCAACTGGTTTATGAAAACAAGGATATAATCAAAGGAAAATCTGGAGTTGGGATAACCGCCAAAACCAAACTGCTGGCAACAGCCATTTTAGGTTAGTTTGTGGTTTCATCTTAGTGACTTAGAAGTCCTCTTCACTACTCCTAATGTTTCTCAGATTTATGAGCTAGTTTTAGTGATAAAACGCTTTGTAAAATACACCTAGAGCAAAAATTTAGGAGTCCTAAATTTAGGACTGAAACGCCCATTATTTTTAAGATTTTCTCCTAAATCAGATTGGGTTATGAGCTACTTTTAGCCTTAAGATGTTTTGTGAATACAGGCCCTGGTCTGTAAAAAGTTATTTTTAAATGAACATTCAAGTTCTGTATGTATTCAGACTGCTTAGTCAGAAAATGTTTTTGGACACCCCATGGTAATCATAGTTTTTTTGGGGAAAATTACAATAATTACTGCATATATTGTTATTAGGCCTCAATTAATTAATTAATAAGATATCATCTTTAAGCTGTCTTAAGAAACTGTAGCGTCTGGACCAATCAAAAACACAATTTTTCATTTGATTTAACAAATCAGTTGTTCATTAGAAACTGTCTGAAGTGTATTTTCTGATAAAAGTTATGGATAATACCATGTATTTGTTGGTATTAGTTGTATGTATCAGAATCAGAATGAGCTTTATTGCCAGGTATGTTTACACATACGAGAAATTTGTTTTCGTGACAGAAGCTTCCACAGTGTAACAGAATGACAGTGACAGAACAAAAAACACAGATAATAAAAAAATAAAAATAAATAAAAAATAAAAAATAGAACTAGTATATGGAATAAAAATATACAAATCGACAATTGACAAGTATAGTTTTGTTGCAGTAACAATAACTGTAGTAACTATTGTATTTTTAACAGAAATGACGGTTGTTAATGTACAATTCTACAATGGTTACAAGAAACAGAATTCAAAGCATAAGTGATATTTTATTCCAGTTCACTCTTAAGTTTACTTGTATCAGCTAATTTCAAATCAGTTTATGGTTTAAATTTAGTTTAAAAAGCCCATAATAGAATGTTTAAAGGGGTCATATGATGCTGCTAAAAAGAACATTATTTTGTGTATTTGGTGTAATGAAATGGGTTTAAGGTTAAAAAAACACATTATTTTCCACATAATGTACATTATTGTTTCTCCTCTATGCCCTGCCTTTCTGAAAAGCGTAAATTTTTACAAAGCTCATCGGTCTGAAAAGCGAGGTGTGCTGTGATTGGCCAGCTACCAGTGCGTTATGATTGGCCGAATACCTCAAGCGTGTGACGGAAATGTTATGCCCCTACCATATTGTGATGATGCTCTGTCAGGCCGGGGCGATGATTCAAAAACATGAAAACCCATTATAAACGAGGCATTCGTTGCATCCAGTGGGGACATA
>NW_015552538.1:779904-785358 GCF_001515605.1 Sinocyclocheilus anshuiensis
TGCAACTTTACAGATCTTCTTTATGCACCAAGAGCTTGTAACACTCCAAAGAGAAAGGAAAAATTGAAATCGCAACATATGACCCCTTTAATGGCAGGTTCCACATAACGTATTTCCTTGTTAAAAAAAAAAAAACAACAACTATTGAATGAAAAAGTAGTTTCATTGAACTAATTGAACTCAAATAAAATTTGTACAAAATAAAAAATATAAAATTTAGTAGTTTAATTTGAATTTTCCCTTCTTCTTTTATTGCAAAAACACTTGATCGAGCTGTGTTCAAACAAGTCTCTGCATTTCTCACACAGAACAACCTCCTGGACAGCAATCAGTCTGGTTTCAGAAGTGGACATTCAACCGAGACTGCCTTGCTCTCAGTTCTTGAAGCTATCAAACCTATCGTTTCATCACAATTTCACCATCCAGTTAGGCACTGGAGTTAGAAACTGGAGTTGTGGAGTTATGATTAATGATCAGCTGACTTTCTCAGACCACACTGCTAAATCTACCCGGTCCTGCAGATTTGCTTTATTCAACATCAAGAAGATCAGGCCCTTTCTTTCGGAACATGCTTCACAACTCATTGTTCAAGCTCTTGTTCTTTCCAGGCTGGAATATTGCAATGCTCTCTTGGCAGTTCTTCCAACCAGTTCTATTAAACCTTTACAATTAATCCAGAACGCGGCAGCAAGATTAAGATTTAATGAGCCGAAAAGAATGTACGTCACACCTCTGTTTATCAATTTGCACTGGCTACTAATAGCTGTTCACATGAAATTCAAGGCATTAATGTTTGCCTACAAAACCACCACTAGCTCTGCACCCCTTTACCTAAATTCATTACTTCAGACTTTTGTGCCCTCTAGAAGATTGCGTTCTGCAAGTGAACGGCGCATTATTGTGCCATCCCAAAGAGACTTTACATTAAATGTTCTAACTGAGACTTGTCATAGCACTTGTCTAACTCTAGCACTCTCTATTCTAATTCTATTCTTTAAAAAAAAATTGCCCCTTACAGACTTGCATTCTATTCATTTACTAACACTAGCTTATCTATTCTTTTTATTCTTTTTGTATTCTATTCGTTTCATTTTTATTTATTATATAATTTTAAAAAACTTGCTACATGTACTGCGTCAGGCTAACTGAGACTTGTTAAAGCTCTTGCACATCATTGCTCTTGTTGATTTTGATTGCTTCCATTGTCCTCATTTGTAAGTTGCTTTGGATAAAAGTCTCTGCTAAATGACTAAATGTAAATGTAAAACTAAAAATGAAATACAAATAAAACAAATATAAATATTAAAAAAAAAACTATAAATGGCATAAATGCATAAAAATAAATCAAAATATGAATAAATATTATGCATTGTTGGTCAATGTGTTCAGTGAACTTCCTGGGAAATAGCATGA
The DNA here is from genome assembly GCF_001515605.1 of Sinocyclocheilus anshuiensis. Taxonomy (NCBI): domain Eukaryota; kingdom Metazoa; phylum Chordata; class Actinopteri; order Cypriniformes; family Cyprinidae; genus Sinocyclocheilus; species Sinocyclocheilus anshuiensis. The sequence goes on from NW_015552538.1 coordinate 781,318, forward strand.
AACTAGCCCAAGTTTCTCCCTTTAATGTCAATTATTAAACTGTAAAAATTGTGTAGTGATGCCATTTACTTTATACTACATATCCTGAACACTTTCTTCAGATGAGGGTTATCTAGAGTATGTAATTTGACCACTTTGTCACAGTAAGGCTTCTGTTTATATATTGTAGGGTGGTCCATTGATGGCCTAAATTCATTGGACATGACAGTTACCTGCCCTCTTCCTCCCTCCTCTGATGCCCTCCTCTTTGACCTCTCTGATGGGCCTCGTCCACAAGTCAACTGATTGTTCCACTGTCTTGCTGTATGTTGACAATCTGTAAATGCTAACACAAACACACATACAAACACTTTGTACAACCAATAGTGGTTACTTGGGCTCTGTTCAGTATATCGATACAACTATGTATGGCATTTAATTTTAGATTTGTTTTCTTGTTTGTCGACTATGGCGAAGGAAAATTTCTAAAAAATCTACAATACAGAGCAGCACTCATGAGATGATTTAATCCCCCGGTATGATGCCACACCTCAGCGTCTACCACATAACAAACCGATGACAGCGGCTCACAGGCATACACCACTGCATCAGCACTGTGACCTGACAAGGGAAGAGCAGGTGTTATTCAGCAGAGACTACAGGCCTCTTTGTGTATTTAAGATTCATGGTTCAGGTGCGCTGACACAGGTCACGTGCACGCCTGGTCTGTTGCTCTGGGGATAACAACTCGAGCATGAAGCCCGATGTGGCAGACACCCTCAGCAAATCTGATCTCTGAGCCGCACAACCCCAAATACTCCATACACCCACAGACTCATCTCAAACATACATAATACAATTAAGACATGAGCTTTCTCAAAATTACAAGCAGCAATCTGATTGGCTGCCTTTAGCCATTTATGGGAGTCAAAGTTCACAGGGTTTTTTTTGTCTGCCTGGAAACAAAGTTGTGTTTACATGCTACTAAATGATGTGATCAGAGTTGGTATCGAAGGTTGACTATACCATATCTACGGTGGCCCAGTAGTGCACGACACAAATCGCCACAACACAACGCATAGGACTAATTTTGTTGTGTTGTGCTAATTTATTTGTTGTGTTGCGACTTGTTTCCGTTGGGTCGCGACTTGTTTCCATTATGTTGCGGCTTGTTTCTGTTGTGTTGCAACTTGTTGCCATTATGTTGTGGCTTGTTTCCCTTGTGTTGTGCCAATTTCATTGTGTTGCGGCTTGTTTCCGTTGTGTTGTACTAATTTCGTTGTATTGTGACTTGTTTCCGTTGTGTTGTACTAATTTCGTTGTGTTGCAACTTGTTTCCATTGTGTTGCGACTTGTTTCAGTTGTTTTGCGACTTGTTTCTGTTGTGTTGCAGCTTTTTTACATAAATTATAAAAATATATAATTTAAATTTTATATCAAATTGTTATATATTAATAATATATTAAAAATATATATATTTTACTTTACACATTTTATATTTCTTTCATTTTATATTTTATATTTCTTACCTATGTTTTTACTTTGCTAATTTCGTTGTGTTGCAACTTGTTTCCATTGTGTTGCGACTTGTTTCAGTTGTTTTGCGACTTGTTTCTGTTGTGTTGCAGCTTTTTTACATAAATTATAAAAATATATAATTTAAATTTTATATCAAATTGTTATATATTAATAATATATTAAAAATATATATATTTTACTTTACACATTTTATATTTCTTTCATTTTATATTTTATATTTCTTACCTATGTTTTTACTTTACATTAAAAACTATTTATATAATAAACTATATTTAGTATAAGTATTTTTATTTTAAAAAATATTATGTTATTATAAATTATTATAAATAGTTTATATGTTATTAAACATGAATTAAAGGGATAGTTCACCCACAAATTCTTTTAATTTACTAACCCTCAGGCCATTTAAGATGTAGGTGAACTTTCCCTTTATATAGATTTACACTGATAATTGATTTTGTAAATGCTAATAAATATTATACACTGAGTATAACCCTGAATATTCCACCTTTCTCTTGGGATTATGTCCAAATACAGATTTACTTGCCACTAAACATCACCTAATAATCAACTGTCATTGGTCACTTTACATGACAAGCACCCCCTTCCTGATTAAATGACCGATACTTGGCAAAACAGAACAGAATTTATGCAGAATGTCAAACATCTGGCTATGCAAGACTAAGCTGTACCAAATGAACTATTGCTTATCCATAAACATAAGCCCTACATTCTCTCCAACTGACTGATCAAAAAAACCCTCCCCATGTCCTCATTTCCACTCTCACCCTGACCCTTTCACCCCCTCTCCCCAAGGTGCTTCTCTGAACGCACTGATTTTTTGCTTGTATGCAGAGAAGGCAGAATCCCCCACACCCTGTTTGCATGTTACGAGCTCAGCAATGGGAGCGTTGCAGGTTGTAGTGTAGCCAGCATGGGCTGCATAATTCAGTCTAGCGGTTACGTCTTGACGGGAGCTGGGCCGCAGTGCATCTCCGTAGCAGCGTTAATGATGACAGCCAGGCCGATAATGGTGCGGGCTGCCAGACAGGATCCATACAGATAACCCAGGTACGACACTGATGGAGTCTCTCAGCGTCATTACCGTCCATCAGGTGGAATTACAGGGCAAAAACCAGCAGCAATATATGTCATTAGCAGAGTCACGGTTCAACACAGCCCTGCTAAAACAAGGGTTGAGACTAGAGCCATCAAACACAGCCTCAGCATCCCGCCCCACGCACACACATAAGCTGCTTTTATGATATGTTTGATTCATCTACAGAACATGGCTACACTCTCGTTATGTTGATACCGGCCTATCATCTTACCTAAGACTTTGTACATCTCATGTACTTGGTTTTTATGTTCAGACAATTCATTAATATGCAAGCGTTTGCATTTTTCATGACTTTAAATTCTTTTAAAGGAAAGAAAGAACCATTCGCAAGCTGACTGTAGACTATTAAGATAATTGCGAATACATGAAATATTAATTCCTTAAGTGGACCTGGAGGAAAAGCACACACACTTAGAAACTATATCAGTCAGGACTTCTTATACACACCCATTAGTTTTCATACAAAGAAAATTATAATTTTACTACACCTTAACCTTAAATCGTATTCTAATTTTTCTGATTTATAGGCATTATGGACCACATCAATAGGCAGATTCTAACTAGCTGGTTTGATATAGCTTCCCTAATGACAAATTCACACAATCTTCCAATTACAACCACATAATGTAAATATAAATATAAATACTTCTGCTCTATCTTCAGTACTTGAATTTACTCTTGAAATTCTGCATTGCAGTACTGTGACTATACTGTTGGCTGTTATTTGATAAACTGCTTGAGCAACATCCTAAGTTGCTATGGATAAAAGCATCTGCTAAATGACTAAATGTAAATGTCATCAGACAAATAACTTAAGAAAAATGGCTTGGGTTTAAAACTCAAACAGTGTTTACACAGCACTTTTCCCTCAATGTAAATACCCAAACAAATGTGTCTAACTGGGTGCTCTTTCCAAACAAGAACTACTGATCAGTCGTTCTTGTTTGGAAAGAGCACTTACATGCATTACATGTAGAGAGGCATTTGTTTGCTACCTTACACATAAAAAAAAATCCTAACAATTTATTAATTTGCTTATTTTTGTACTTTATACAAATATATTCCAATTGAATGCAATTGTATTGTCCTCTTTCAAATGACTGACTACCAGTGAATGAGAAATAGTAATAACCTAAGGTAAATAAAATAATACTGTTCAATGCTGCTTCTTGCTGTCGTTTTGGATCCAGTGGAAAACACATAGTACAGTATAAACATCTCTGAGGAAACACTCCATCTGCACACTTAAAAATAAATGTTTTTCTTTTGGCATCATCATGGTTCCATGAAGAACCTTCCCATGGAACTTTTCCATTTTTCAGAAGTTTGTTAAAGGGGTCATATGATGCGATTTAAATTTTTCCTTTCTCTTTGGAGTGTTACAAGCTCTTGGTGCATAAAGA
>NW_015552538.1:785561-785989 GCF_001515605.1 Sinocyclocheilus anshuiensis
TTCGCGCTGTGGATCGCCGGATCGGCTTTCACCGTGGACGAAGCGGAGTCCAGCCCGGGGTCGTCACATGTCGTCACGCTCCTTCGTCGAATCCGACGGCCGTTCCTCGCTCTAGCTGCCGGCCTCCGCTCACTCAAGGCTGCGCGAGTGACGCTGTGTTTCGTTGTGAAAGCGAAACTACTTTGTTTGGTCTTCCAAAAGAGGACACGACTAGAAATCAGTGGTTAAGTTGTATTTACAACACTGTTCCAGAACAGTTCAACCCAAATATTCATGTGTGCAGCACATTTTATGGAGGACTGTTTCCAGATCCTGGAAGAGTAGAGTACAATGCCGGCTGTTCTGACTCACAGACTGTAAGTGCGTTTTCATTTAAAGGATTTGCCACTGACGATTCAAACGCGAGTTTTGAGCAGTGTAGAGTAGCG
>NW_015552538.1:786222-790361 GCF_001515605.1 Sinocyclocheilus anshuiensis
AGTCCCTTGTTAACTCCTGATCAGTTAAACAGCCTGCTGTTCTTCAGAAAAATCCTTCAGGTCCCACAAATTCTTTGGTTTTCCAGCATTTTTGCTGATGCTCCAGAAGGTAAAACAATGCATTAAGAGCCGGGGGTGAAAACTTTTTACATTTGAAGATCAGGGTAAATTTAACTTATTTTATCTTCTTGTAAACATGTAAGTATCTTCTGTAGCTTCTGAAGGGCAGTACTAAATGAAAAAAAAAAACATGATATTTAGGCAAAATAAGAAAAATGCACACATCTTCATTCTGTTCAAAAGTTTTCACCCCCTGGGTTTTAATGCATGGTTTTTCCTTCTGGAGCATCAGTGAGCGTTTGAACCTTCTGTAATAGTTGCAAATGAGTCCCTCAGTTGCCCTCAGTGTAAAAAGATGGATCTCAAAATCATAAGTCATTGTTGGAAAGGGTTCAAATACACAAAAATGCTAGAAAACCAAAGAATTTGTGGGACCTGAAGGATTTTTCTGAAGAACAGCAGGCGTTTACCATTTTCATTAGTCTTATATATATTTTTTTTTTTTTTTCAGTTTTAATTTTAGTTTTAGACATTTTGTTAAATGTGCCATTTTAACTTTTTTTATATTTCTATTTACATTTATTTTTATTTATTTATTTTGTTTTTACTAATTTTAGTACTTTTTTTAGTTAATTTTTAGTTAGTTGCCAAGACACCATTTCTTAGTAGTTCAAGATGTTTAGTTTTTCATCCAATATTTATATTTTTTCAGCTTTATTTCAATTAACAAAATGTTTTTTAACCGTTTCAGTTTGAACAATAACAGCACTGGTTGTTAAGGACAATCAGTGGGATCACACACAAATCATATCACTCAGAAATGATGAGAGCTAAACTCATAAACCTGAAGTTCATAAACCTGTCCATACCAGCACCGCTTGTTTTATGACTAATCCAGAAAAATGAGAAAATGTAATCTATAATGCAATCCATCCAGCCTATTAATCAAATGACAAAAATCTAAAACTCGAATTTCCAAACTAGAATCATTACCACTACACAAAAAGCAAAAACAATGAAAGTCACTGTGTCATATTTCAGGTTCATATGAAAATCCTTAGGATTAATGCGACCCAACCTCTGTGAGTCCTTCAGAAGCTTGCTGAGCTCATTGTGCAGTGCTGAGATGCCATTTTCTGGTCCAATGACACCACAGTGACTCTCATATTGAACATACCCAGTGGCTTGGGTTCATGACTGGCATCTCAGACACGCATTAAAAGCTTTCCCTTTAGTACTGAGATGTTAAGTTTGTGATGTGAGGCAAGTCCCACTTCTCCAACAGCTACCGAAATGAGCTCCAAGAGCATTCTGGGAGCTCTGCAAGTCAGCCTCTATTAAATATGACAAGATCAGACGTGCACACACACACACATACTTACACACACACACACATACACTCTCCGATTGTGGATGGGTGGTGTCACGTCACCGCTCTCCTCAGACAAGTTCCAGAATACATCATCATGCCAAAACACAGCTCATTAAACACTATTAGCCAGTCATTTCAGCAAATTAAATCCCCTCTCGACTCCTCTTGCTTAACAAACAGCTCTGGGGTCAAAACCAAAGGGGGGGAGACTCAGGCAAATGAAAGCAGGCCTCTTATAATAATAGCACATCTGGGACAAACAGACATAATGTGATGTTGTTGTTAATGATCAGAGGTCGAGATTTGATTGTAATTACTTAAAGAGGCTCCTAATAGTGATAAAGTGCCTGTAATGGGCTCAAGGCGCTTGTGAAAATGTGTCCTAAATGATTATCATCCTAGAGGCATTATTGATGAAGAAAATCAGATCAACACATTAATTGAGATCAAGCTGTAGACATTTCACACAGGGGATAGAGAGGTGGGCATGATGTACGATGCCTGGTACGATTCTGATTGGTCAATCACATAATCGAGCAGTAATATTTCCTAATATCAGTCACTTTCCAGGGCAATGCTATATATGAGATCACTCATCCGGGTAACTGAAACTGACACTACTTTCATGTCTCACATATCACCCTGTGTACTTGCTCTCTCATTTCACACAAGCACAACTGCAGTCTTCTTGCATTCATTCATTCATTCATTCATTCCGCTTACATATCAGTTATCGCTGTATTAATATTACTGTAATATTGCTGCAGTTTTTGTAAAATACTGCAGCTAGGACAACTGTTTTGTACACTGTAATGAACTATTTTTCATTTGCAAAAGCTTTCCAAATTAGTCTGCAAAACAGAATGTGTATTTACATAAATTTATTGCTAAATTATATTTTGAAAGACTACTGTTAGTTGGGAAAACACATGGGGAAATCTATCATGTGGTCCAAATGAGTCCACATTGAAAAACTTGAAAATAAATAAAACTAAGAAATAAGATTTTATATAAGATTTTTATTAATGTTTTTGAAATGAGTCTCTTATGCTTACCAATGCTGCATTTAATTGCAGCAAAAATACAGTAAAAACAGCAATATTGTGAAACTGTATTACAACAATTTATGCAGTGCATTGAGGTTCAGTAAAAATAACCACAATTTTTAGCAAATAATCAGAATGAAAAATCACATGTAAACAGGAGTGAATAGGTTTGCTTGTGTCATGTAAACACCTTACTGCGAATAAGTCCTTACTCTGACTTCACATGTGCACAAATAGTGTGATTATATCATTGTTGAATAATAGCATTAAAGGGTTAGTTCACCCAAAAATGAAAATTCTTTCATTAATTACTCACCCTCATTTGGAACGACATGAGGGTGAGTAATTAATGACAGAATTTTCATTTTGGGGTGAGCTATCCCTTTAACATAATTAAAAAAAAAACACTCTTACTGACTTCAAACTTTTTAACAATAGTGGAATTTCAACTTGGATCAGTATTTCATTCTGCTGTATTTATTCAGTTATTCATCCATTCATTCATTTATTCAGTAAGTGGTCATGCAATAAGCAAGATAAATGTACAGTCAGCCTGACATTATTGCAAAATATTTTAAGATCAATGTACAGTTGTTCCTTTTCAATTGTCTAATCAACCATAGAATATTGCAATTTACATAAAACAGCAGCTGCAGAGGGGATTTTTTTTTTTTGAGTGGCGTAAAGGCCAGCGCATATCTGAGACTATTAGGGAGAAAATGAAATGAGAGACAGAGAGAGAGAGAGAGAGAGGCAGCGAGATGGAGAGAAGGTTATGTGCCCAGAAAGAAGTAATTGCACATCAGAAGCTGACAAAATGGTGTTTTGATACAGCAAAATTGGCAGCTGAAACTTTCTCTGCATACAGCTTGTACATACAGATAATCTGAGGATTCAGAGCCTCCGTGCTTCACACACTTCCAGCACTGGCGGTTAGAGGAAATGCTTTCTGAAATGATTGCCAATGTCATTGGCATCTAATGTCAGGATGGAGCAGAGAAGGCTGACCCAGCTGTTTCACCAGTCAGGAAACAGACACTTTCCACAATTAATCCTCAGCACAAATACAATCTCGTGCATTTGCAAAAGCTTTCCAAATTAGTCTGCAAAACAGAATGTGTATTTACATAAATGTATTACTAAATTATATGTTCAAAGACTACTGTTAGTTGGGAAAACACATGGGAAAATCCATCTACCATGTGGTCCAAATGAGTCCACATTGAAAAACTTGAAAATAAATAAAACTAAGAAATATTATGATGTTAAATGAGTCATTTTGAAGAATAAGAAAAGTTCTGCATTATTTACAACTAATCATATGTGACATTAAGCATGTGAACTTTGTATAAAAGGTCAGATTTTCTTGCTTTCATTCAAGCACAAGTTGCTCTATGGAACTGTCAGGATAAAAATGGAAATGTATTCATGCATGATTCATATTCAGACTAATATAAAAAAAGTAAATATATTCTAAGTGAATACTTGAAACTGTATAGGGCAGGGCTCTTGCTTGTCCTGCTGAGTTTAGCTTGAAATCTAACTAAATACAGGTGCATCTCAATAAATTAGAATGTCGTGGAAAAGTTCATTTATTTCAGTAATTCAACTCAAATTGTGAAACTCGTGTATTAAATAAATTCAGTGCACACAGACTGAAG
>NW_015552538.1:790418-802906 GCF_001515605.1 Sinocyclocheilus anshuiensis
CACTCCTGAACCACAGACAACGTCAGAGGAGTCTTACCTGGGCTAAGGAGAAGAAGAATCCAGTGGTCCAAAGTCCTCTTTTCATATGAGAGCAAGTTTTGTATTTCATTTGGAATCCAAGGTCCTAGAGTCTGGAGGAAGGGTGGAGAAGCTCATAGCCCAAGTTGCTTGAAGTCCAGTGTTAAGTTGCCACAGTCTGTGATGATTTGGGGTGCAATGTCATCTGCTGGTGTTGGTCCATTGTGTTTTTTGAAAACCAACATCACTGCACCTGTTTACCAAGAAATTTTGGAGCACTTCATGCTTCCTTCTGCTGATCAGCTTTTTGAAGATCCTGATTTAATTTTCCAGCAGGATTTGGCAGGATTTTGCCCACACTGCCAAAAGCACCAAAAGTTGGTTGAATGACCATGGTGTTGGTGTGCTTGACTGGCCAGCAAACTCACCAGACCTGAACCCCATAGAGAATCTATGGGGTATTGTCAAGAGGAAAATGAGAAACAAGAGACCAAAAAATGCAGATGAGCTGAAGGCCACTGTCAAAGAAACCTGGGCTTCCATACCACCTCAGCAGTGCCACAAACTGATCACCTCCATGCCACGCCGAATTGAGGCAGTAATTAAAGCAAAAGGAGCCCCTACCAAGTATTGAGTACATGTACAGTAAATGAACATACTTTCCAGAAGGCCAAGAATTCACTAAAAATGTTTTTTTTATTGGTCTTATGAAGTATTCTAATTTGTTGAGATAGTGAATTGGTGGGTTTTTGTTAAATGTGAGCCAAAATCATCACAATTAAAAGAACCAAAGACTTAAACTACTTCAGTCTGTGTGCATTGAATTTATTTAATACACGAGTTTCACAATTTGAGTTGAATTACTGAAATAAATTAACTTTTCCACGACATTCTAATTTATTGAGACGCACCTGTATACCTGAACAAGCTGGAATTACTTGCAAATTACAAATGGGTGGGTTAAATTGGGATTGATACTGAAGTCTACTGGTCTGGCCTTGACAGTGAATAGGAAAATGAAGAGATATAAGGATAGGAACAAAGGAGTGAATAGGAACAGGATATTGTAAATGTGTTTTGGGGGAAAAAAGCAGATGACCAGGTTTACAATTCATGTTAATTTTCCTATTAAATTGTTATGCTAATAATGTCATTTTCAAGGGGAATAAGTTACAGAGTGATAGTTTTTTTACTAGTGATCTTAGGCTTTTGAACCCTATCTATATTACAGGACTATTCACCATTTCTAATTCAACCTCAATTATGAAGAACTAATTATTGATGAACATTTTAACATTCATATACTGAAACGCGTTCATTTCTTTTTCTGTTTTTTAAAAATGATTGTCAAACCTCAGTGACAATTTAATAGCTTGCCATCAGCGGAGCCGCACAGAAAGAAAATATAAATGACATTAAATTGAAGAAAAAGACAGTTATTCTGTATGTCATGCAGACTGTGTGGGAAAACCCACACTGGAAAAAGGATTCTTGTATGAAAGCATTTGGAAAACATGTCTTTAATTATTTACAAAGCTTAAAGGAATTGTACACCCCAAAATGAAAATCACTTACCCAAATGTCCTTTCAAACCCATATGACTTTCTCCATGAACCACAAGCAGTACATTTTTTGAAGATTATCCAAGCCACTCATCAATATAATGAAAGTGAATGAAGACTGGGGCTGTCAAGCAACAAGGTGTCAGGACCATAAAAGTACCATAAAACTATCAAAAAAGTAGTCATATAATAGCTTTGTGTGACAAACAGACCAAAATTTAAGTCATTATTCACTGACAAATTTACGATTGTTGGATCTTTTCAATAAATTGTTTGATCTTTTAGAAGTTTGAGGGCTCTAATTTCCATGTATTGCAACTGCATGAAAAAAAAATCACATTATCAAAACATTTTTTGTGTTTCAGCCTACTGAAGAATCAAAATGGATTTGCAACATCAAAAATGCCAGAATTGTCATTTTTGGGCAAACTACAGTATTCCTTTAAACTTAGAGTTCACCCAAAAATAAAAAAAGACATTTTTAACTTCATATCATTGCTTCTGGCTAAAAAGTTGTCAATCTATAATATTGCTGATTCCAATGAAGAAGTCATCTTGTGTCAATCTTTTTCAGACTTCTTTACTGGAGGAAGTGTTATTTTATGGACTGTATTTTTGCCAGGATGTCACAAGATGTTAATTAATGGATTGAATTCCTTGATTATTATGATGTCAGCTATTTGGACTCTCATTCTGATGGCACCCATTCACTGCTATGGATCCACTGGTGAGCAAACGATGCAATGCTAAATTTCTTCAAATCTGATGAAGAAACAAACTCATCTACATCCTGGATGTGGGGGGAGCACAAAACAACAGAACACGAGTAACACAAACAAAACACGGGTTACGGTAAGACAGATCACTCTAGCCCAGCTCAATCTCTTTGATAAAGCGCATCTCAGTGGTTTAATTTTCAATGACGGAGAAATATTTTTAGCTTGACACAAAGAGGAACAAATGTCCCAAAAATAAAACAAAACGGGCGCCACGTCAAGGGATTCTAAAGTGATCTCACATCAATAGCTCAGGAGCTGTCACAGAGGGGCATTTGTTCTGGAACTGGGAGGATGAAATGATGACATTCAGGGGCCCGTTTCGTGAGATGATGTCTGGAGCCACCCGCCTGACACCTCCATAAATCAGAATGACTTTGCAGAGTCACACTAATGGAGACCAAACAGAAGATTAATACGTCTCAAGGTTTTGATAAAGGTTAATTTGGTAAAAGTATGCATCCGTTTGAAGCAATTACCAGCCACGAATGGTCGGTACCTGCAGAATTAGGGTTGCCATGGATACCTGCGGAGCAAGTAATAGGAATGTTTCCCTGCATGACAACATCTCAAATTTATTCATCTTTCTTTTATTTACCAGTTCGAAACACACAAAACATAGAGGCTTTTAAAGCGAGACAGCAGACCTGGCCTGTGTGTTACGCTCATGAATGCAGTATCAGTTATCTCTTCAACAATCTGAATAGCAGTGACCACGTAACCTCAATATATATCTCCTCTATACATCTATGAGACACAAAGGCATAATGACAGGATGTTGCACTGGAACTGATATTGCAACAGAGCTGCACGCTGATAAGGGATCCACTTCTGATTTCTGCATGGATATGTTTGCAAACACAACAGGTCAGGTCACTGCAATTAACTGCAATCTTAAATCATTTTGAAAAATGTTTGCTCAAGGAAAATTAAATTTACTCTGCTGAAAAAAAATAGGCTACTTTAAACCATCTTAAATCAACTCATTTTAGATGAGTAATGGTGGTCTGTTACTGGTTTGATTATTGTTACAGATAGACCAGCCTGACGAGTGTAGCCAAATGGGTGACTGAATAATGAAACAATTTACTCTAAATTTATCATTTTGCTATGAAGATTTTGACCACCTCAGCATTCTTTCATTAAGAAATTGTTCTTTTGATCAGATCATCAGATCAGAAACTTATGGAGGACTGAACCTGCAGAAATAAAAAAAAATATTGTTTGCACATTGGACTAATCTGGTTCTTACTGATTGATTCAGTCACAGCAGTTAAAGGTTAGGTCACATTTACCATTTTCTGCAGAATTTTGTTTCACATAAAGGAGAAAAATTTCCCCATGCAAATTTTGCTTGCGTTCAAATATTTTTTTGCGTTCAAATATTTTTTTGCCCACAAATGTTGCTAATGTGACCACACTTTAACAGCCCATTAGTGGTAAAGATTTTGTGTAAATAATGAATTCAATTTCATTTAATTTATCCCACAAAGCTATCGTACAGTTTCAGAGGACTTAAAATATAACACAAGTCACATGGACCATTTTAGGATACATTTACGATGTGGTCTGGTCAATTTAGCGAAATTTCACAGGACAAAGTTCCATTGTCAATAGTGTAGCAATGCATTAAGCACCACTCACACGAAAGTCACTTTCAAACCAAACAGCCAAACAAGTAATGTGGCGAATTTGAACATGAGCAAAGTCTGCATGGGACCTTTTTCGTCCTCGCACGAAACTCCCGAGTGTGCAGATTCCTACTGAAATTACTAGATTTCACCAAGCAACAGTATATGTGACTACACCTTTATAGTGCTGCAGTGTCTTATTCCAGCAACTAGCAAAAAAGTAAAAAAAAACAACAACCATACAGATGCAAGAAATATAAAAGAAAAAGAGAAACAAAGACAGATGAAGTTCAACTGATCATTTGAGGAGATATCACTTTAGCTGAATGTCTACATACATTTATTTTTTTATAAAGATAAATTACAAAGACCGAGAGATGACCTTTGCCTTTGCAGAGATCTTGAGTTTACAACTGTGTCCAGAAAATAAAGTATAGATGAAAGTTGTTTAATATGCTACTTGAACATCTCTGCACACACAAAAAAGCCGTGTGACAGACAGACTTGCCAGATGTACTGCAGCATGACAATAAATAATCTAGAGACCAATTACTTGTGAATGAGGCCATGGGTCAGACAAAACAAATATATCCCCACAGGACAAAGAACACGAGACATGTCCACATCAACACGTTTCGCCTCATCTGTTCCTCCTGGGCAAAACACAAAAACTCCAAGAGGATGCAAAATAAGCTGTTTGTTCACTAATATAGGAATGTGGGTACTGTATTTGTCTTTGGGAAGTTGCTATCAAATGCTAAATTCTTCTCTGTGAGACGTCCGGGCAGTCAATGTTCACTGAGTGGGAGTTCTTGAAACGAAGCAACAGAAAAACTTTTGTCAGTAGGAACAGGAATTTGAACCTTACAAACAAGAAATGAGAAATTGCTTTTAAAGGCTGATTTCATTTATTGCTCGCTAGCAGATTACTATGAAGAGAACTGTAATTCTACAGACTTTGTGACAATCTGGTTATCCAAATCTGAAAACTTTTCATCTCTAATTCATCTAAAGTATAAAAGGAGCTTAATGAGTATATTAAGATAGGAAATGGCGAACTCTGAATTCACCACAATAAAATGCACAGTCCAAACACTTCAAGACACTAACCAGAGCTGTGATGTTAAAGCTAGAAGAATTGAATAAATAAATTAACAATTTTCAACCAAGTGGATGAATTTTCTATATAATTTTGCCATCATTGTATTCAAGGAACATTCAAGAAAATACAGTGTGCAATAACTTATATCTCCTCATGGCAGCTATGAAGGATGTCAACATGTCAACAAGTGAACTAAAGCGATTAGTATCAGCACAAAGGATTCCTGGAACATCATATGAGGTTTGCACGCAAGATTATACAAGCAACCAAGTTCTGAAGTCCTTCCTTCAGCTCACTGGAAGTGCAGTACATTATATGTTACTTTACTTTATTTAACTGACACTTCAAAGCCACTTAAAGTACACACTGTGTGAAGACCCCAACAGCGGTCTGAGGTTAAAAGAAAGGTTTCAAAAAATAAAGTCATCATAAAAGATCTTGTAAACTTTCTGCTGACAGGTCACCATTAGCCAGGTTTGAAAATTGAAATGATGGGCTTTGACTCGCTAGCGCAGATCTTGAACCACTGTATCACCGTCATGACGGATTTGATTTTATCCATGCGATTCAGTTCAGTGTTATATATGCTCTATTCACTGACTTACATTTCATCAGACTACTCTCGAAGCTGCTTGTTTATTTAAAATTTTATCCGTAAATGGATAAAAACAAATAAATCTCATGCAACACTTACACAGTTCTGAGAAACTTGTCAAGGTGATTTTTAATTTGCTTCAAAGCCTTCACAAGGAAGTCCATCCTCTAAAATGGAACGAAATGTTCCTGTATAATACTATAAGTGTATGAGTGGTTGTTACAGGTCCTGACAAATGCTCGTCACTTTAACTGATTTGCCTTTTATGCACTATATAGAAAGAGGCCAATACATTAAATTTTCACATTTTCTTTTATTTCAGCATTAAAAAAAACGTACATTTTTAGATGTTTTATGTTCTATAGATTAGCATATGCAGCAGCTCTAGACATGTGATCCAAACCTCAAATTCTATTGGCCTGTCTTCACCACTTGAAAAAATAAAAAATTAAGACATGTCTGTGTAGATTGTATATTGATCAATGGCAGCAATTATTCTTCAAAGGATAATGAAATAATCAAGCCAAATCATTCATACATCCACACACACACATAATTTATTTAGTGAATCAGGCACTAAAACAACCCAGACAGCATTTGAAAATAAACGGCACTATTATTCTTAGCGAGTTCCCCTATTGTGTTTAACTTCTTTGTTTGAGTATCACGTATCCCAGTGATTGAGAAGTTAGCATATTATATATTTATTTAGTCTGTGCAGCTGTCCTTGTCCTAACCTCCCTCGTGGGAATGTCCTGATGTTTGTGACATTTTAATAACAAGGCTATTTTAAGACATGTTTACATGGATTGCTCCCAGTCTGTTTCACTTTGTCCTTCTTTTGGGTTTGATCCATTTTTTTCAACATCTTTATTTGCACAGCAGTACAACACTCTTCATGTAACGTCTGTCTATAATTACATACTGCCATATATTTTCTCCAGTAGATAATAGTACACTGTCAATTAGATATCAGAGATCTCATTTTAATAAAATTCAATCACTCCCACAAATACATTGCAGGTGCAGAATTGATCTTCTTTCAGCTGAAATATTAATCACTATACTTTGTCAAATACACTGACCTTTACAAAAAACAACAGAGCTTAATTAAGTTCATGACACAAACCCCAGATCTCAAACACAGTCCTTCCCCTTCATGAAGTGGTTGTGTCTCTCTGTATAGGTCACCAATTATTAAGTATTGACACTTCTGAATAGCATATACTACACTTTCTAGTGATTATGCATTTAAAAAAAAAATTGTTCAAAAAGTCATCGAGCTCTGTGAACAATAACTAGTTTGCAGAGTGATGCATGCACATTTCTAACTGAGGCCATTACAAAATTGTGAGTAATATTTTTTTATTGCATTATTGGTATTGCAATATTGTTATAGGTAAGCTTACTGCAGATTCACATTAAGTGAATAATTATTCTACTTTGAAAGCAAAACAAAAAATGCAGACCACTACTCTTTGCAGACTACTAAAACATACACTACCATTAACCCTTTTTAAAATAAATGTTAGCAAGATTGCATTAAATTGATAAAATAGTAACAGTACAGACATTTATAATGTTATAAAAGATTTCCATTTCAAATAAATTGTGTTCTTTAGAACTTTATTCAAAGAATATTGAAAACAAAAATGTATCATGGTTTCCACAAAAATGTTAAACAGCACAATTGTTTTCAACATTGATAATAAGAAATATTTCCAAATTAGCATATCAGAATGATTTCTGAAGGATCATGTGACACTGAAGACTGGAGTAATGGGAATTTTATTTTTAAATATATTATATGAATTTTAAATTGTAATAATATTTCACAATATTACTGTTTTACTGTATTTATACATGCAGCCACGTGAGAGCATAATAGACATACCAAAAATGTAATAAAATAAATAAAATTAAAACACTGACAGACACTTTACTCATCTCAAATTTAAGCCCTTGTTCTTCTGGTTTTTCAACTCCGTGTTTTATGCTGCGTTCAAGTCCCCCTGGGACGTTCGTACTTACGAGTTGACAAGTAATTTTATTTTTAAATATATTATATGAATTTTAAATTGTAATAATATTTCACAATATTACTGTTTTACTGTATCTGAACAGATAAATGCAGCTTTTAATAAATTACAAGAAAATACAACAGGGTCTGATAACTCTGCTTATAGAAAATGAAGAGCGAAGAATTCGCATCAGGTGTGTTTTGCGTTTTTAATTTTTTTTTTTAGACCAGGATCCCAGTATAACTGATTTTCAGCATCAACAAATGCTAAAATACAGAGATTAAAAAAAGCTGTTAGCTAAATGCAACATGCAACATGGCAAATCAAAAGATTTTTCACCTATAGGTGCAAAAATGATAGCATTTTTTAAAATTGGATTTCATTAACTAGCTGCGTAACAAGAACATGGCCAATTTAAGTTTATAGGACAACTAAACTATCAATTTAAACAAAAATGTACCGTCAACTACAGACGTTACGTTGCATCCATCGATTCCGCCATGTTTCTCATTGACACGCCCCCAACTCGGAAACTCGGGGCTTAAAGAAAATTTCGAGTTTCCCATTCGTAATAACGACTTTGTGGTGGCGTTCATGTGCGTTCATCT
Source organism: Sinocyclocheilus anshuiensis (assembly GCF_001515605.1). NCBI lineage: Eukaryota > Metazoa > Chordata > Actinopteri > Cypriniformes > Cyprinidae > Sinocyclocheilus > Sinocyclocheilus anshuiensis. The sequence goes on from NW_015552538.1 coordinate 798,732, forward strand.
CGTAAATACGATCTATCCGACATGACTTGAACGCACCATTATAGTCTACAAGACAGGTGGTCCAAAACCATTAGTGCGCCTGAAAAAGAAAGCAACTTCAAACAGAATCGGTTTCAAGCTTTGAAGTCTAGTTATAGTTAAAAGAGAGACCAAAAAAGATAAGACGTTCTCTTAGTGGTTATATTCTAATTTCACAGTACTTGTGCAGAGGCCTTAGAAGATGTCAGATGAACTACCTACAAAAAAAAAAAAAATCACCTTAATCTATTCCCGTCATAACCTATTTTACTAAGTTTGATTCTTCAGTAGAGGGAAGTTTATATGCATATGAGGAGGTTCCTAGACACCTCTCGCAGAGAACACCGGCCCGTGGCTACAGTATACAGGGAGCTGAATGGATTAAAGTTCAAAGGCAAGAGCCAGGGATTACTCACAGATTCAAAGTCTTCAAGGGTGCAGTGCAGCCCCTGAAAACGACAAGATTTCACCATGTCCCAGAGGCGGTGAGCGGCTCGATCATACAAGTCCTGCCAGTCAAACCTGCACAGGTTGCGCTCTGGCTCTGTGATGTTGAGTCGTGGCACGTACATGTCGCCCGTTTGGCTGGCATGCTTACTGAGGACTGTGTCTGCAGGAAGGCCCCAAATCCCTCCAATGTGCTGCACATCACAGTCTGTGAGAGCGGACAGCCGGACCGGGTTCATGTTGCACAGTGTAACAGCGGGAAAGTGAATCTCGCTTCTCTCCTCATCTAGTTGGGTGACATGGTGGTATTGGAAATAAAAAGTAATAGAGCTGAAGAAATAGTGTAGGAGGAAGCCCAGTGATCCCAAGATGGCCAGCAGCCAGAGCGAGTATCTGATGGAGCCCATGTTTGGCTGTAGGAGGTTTTGGATTCCATGAAGAGAGGTCTGTTCCGCTAATGCTCTTAGATATGAAGGGCGAGTTCTGCCGGCTTTCGTGGAGTGTGATTGTTGGAGAGCTTCGTCCCACAACCTGTATGAAACAGCTGCCATTGTAAAAACGTCTGTTGGAAGCCTTGCTAGAAACTGAAGCAGCATTGGTCATGAGCCTTTTATAGATCTCGGAGGTGTACTTCACAGTCTAATCTACAAATATAATCTAATTTGAAAACTTTTAAATGCCATCATCTACATTACATACATTTATCTCAACGAGATTTCATCTACAACTTCCTCATTAAGACTTCTCACAAGCAAGCAAAGAGAAAAATGAGTCGGAACTCTTAAAAGTTCATCTTCACAGTGATTGTGATAAGACACACTGGATGCTGTAAGATACTGATTTCCATTACCAGTCGTTAAAAAAAATTTGATATGTTGACATAGAACAGAAAGCATTTGGATGAGAGAAACCTATTGAAATTATAAAACAAAGCAACAAAATTTACATTTACATTTACATTTAGTCATTTTGCAGACGCTTTTATCCAAAGCGACTTACAATTTGGGGATACATAAAGCGATTCTTCTTAAAGAGGCAAACAGATACAGGAAGTGCTTGTAATACCAAGTTTCTAGACATTGTTCAAATAAGTACAAGCTAGAAAGAGAAGGAATAAATAAAGAGAGAGAATTATTATTTATTTTTTTATAATGATGATGATGAAGTCAAGTAGCTTCGAAAGAGTTTTCAGCTGTCGCTTGAAAGTTGTCAGGGATTCAGCATTCCGGATAGGGGTGGGAAGATCGTTCCACCAGCCAGGAATGGTGAACGAGAATGTTCTGGAAAGTGATTTTGAGCCTCTCTGTGATCACACACTTCAATGTAGTTAGATTCTTTTTCTTAGCAGCTTGTAGCATAACTTTTTTTCAAAAGTGTAGCTTGGCTTTAGCTTAAATTAAAATTGCATGTAGCAAAGTAGCTTGCCCAAAACTGCAAAGTGTCTAGCCTAATGCCCCTTTCTTTGCACTGATATAGATAACTAGAACAGAAGCTTACGGATCGATAGTGTGATTGACAGGCTTCTTGGAAACATGCTGAGCTCATTTAATGAGAGAACCACACTGTTTGCATGCGGGATTTGTTGAACAGCACTGTTGCCAAGATGTAAAATGCGTAGGCAAGATGATGAGAGCGGGCATTTGAATCAGTTTAAATTCATACTTTTATACATGCACCAATATACATCTTCAGAGCTTTCACCCTGTGGCACCATCATGCTCAGATGACATTGATTCTTCTTGAAGTCTGAAACTGGGCACCCTCCTCGGTGAAGTCGCGCAGGTAAAGTCGCAGGTCTTTACACTCGTTGGTACCACTGTACCAAAATGTACCACTATTACTGTATATACGCATACAAACAGATGCAGTTTTGCAACATTTCACTCCTCAAGCATTAGATTCTCAATAGCTCATGATCAGGTAAGCAATGACAGTCTAAGTCATAGTAATTACGTTTGCTCAACCAGTTCATGTAAAGGGACAGATTGAAAACATTTAGTGAGGCTCTTAAGTTTTTTTTTTTAAGTTTTTTTTTTTAAATACTGCTGCTCATCACTATATTTATGCATAAATGCACAGTTATGCATAAATTAGTAAATAGCTTTCAGTTATATTATGGTATCTGTGATTTTTCATTCACTTAAAAAGCCTGAAAAATACTGTAAACATTTTAAAGTAAAATCCTGGTTTAAATTGATTACAATACACGGTAAAAAACTGCAAATGGTTTAACATTAAATAGTATGTCTTTTTTTTTTTTTATCTAAATATTGTCAAACTATGAACTACTGTATAATTTATGGTGAAAACAGTAAAACATCTGACATAATATCTTATTTAAATAGCCCGTCCATAAAACAATATTTTAACAAAATAACAGAAAATGTAACATAAAATACCCAAAAGTGCATTACTTATAACAAAAGTAATTATTACTTTTGTTATAAGTAATGCACTTTTGGGTATTTTATGTTACATTTTCTGTTATTTTGTTAAAGTATTGTTTTATGGACAGGCCACTTACAATTAACTTTAATTCATCATGTGGCTTTCAATTTTACCACCTGCATTATCATGGTGGTTCCCAGAATAAGGTAAAAAAAAAAAAGCAGCTTTTGGTAGATCCAGATAGATTGGTATATTAACATTACATCACTTAATGAAATACACAGTTAAAATCTTTTTTAAAATATACATGCACCAATATGCAATACCAGAATATATATATATATACTAGCCTAATGCCTCTTTGTTCGCACAGATATAGATAACAGAGGCTTACTGATCGATAGAGTGATTGACAGGCTTTTTTGGAAACACGCTGAGCTCATTTAATGAGAGAACTAGTACATTGTTCGCATGCGGGATTTGTTGAACAGCACTGTTGCCAAGATGTAAAATGCGTAGGCAAGATGATGAGAGCGGGCATTTAAATCAGTTTAAATTCATACTTGGATACATGCACCAATATACATCTTCAGAGCTTTCACCCTGTGGCACCATCATGCTCTGATGACAATGATTCTTCTTGAAGTCTGAAACTGGGTGCCCTCCGGCCACCTCCCACACAGGAAGACAGCAAGTATGATGTCACTCCCGCTGGCACAGATTTAAGGACAGCCAGAGTACTCCAGGTCTCTCTCTACCTGACACTTCCACACACACACATACAATGGGGTGCAAAAGTCTGAGACCAATAGATTAAAAAATGCCTCCATTTTGCATTCTTTCTTAATTGAATAAAACATGTATTACAATTTTCACAACATTTTACTATACTGAAAATTAACTCACTTATTAACTTCTTGTTTATATAATTTGTTTAAAAGCTTAATGCAACTTTTTCTTGGTTTATTTTTTCAAAATTAATTTTGTTCAGTTTATTGTTAAAGGAATAGTTCACCCAAAAATGAAAATTAGCTGAAAATGTACTTATCCTCAGGCCACCCAAGAAGAGTTAGTTTCTTCATAGGAACAGATCTAGAAAAAATTCACTTGCTCACCAACTGATCCTCTGCAAGTGAATGGGTGCCGGCAAAATGAGAATCCAAACAGCTGATAAAAACATGATAATAATCCACAAGTAATCCACACAACTCCATCAATTAATCTCTTGTTTAGTGAAAAGCTGCATATCTGTAATAAACAAATCGTTCATTAAGAAAATGTTTAACTTCAACTGTTGCTTCCAGGTAAAATGTGAGTCCTAT
>NW_015552538.1:803252-805131 GCF_001515605.1 Sinocyclocheilus anshuiensis
ACATACACCCACACACACACACATATATACACAAACATATACACACACACACACACACACACACACACCTACATACAATGGGGTCCAAAAGTCTGAGACCACTAGCAAAAAAAAAAAAAGATCCTCTATTTTGCATTCTTTTTTGAATTTAACAAAAAATTTATTACAATTTTCACAACAGTTTAAATCGCTGCATTCAAAACTGTCCAAATGTGGTCTGAAAAGTAACTCAATATTAACTCCTTGTTCAATAGAATTGTTAAAAGCTTAATGCAACTTTTTCTTGGTTCATTTTTTCTAAATCCTTTTCATTAGGCCTAATTTGGTTTTATTTATTATTAAAGGAATAGATCACCCAAAAATGAAAATGGGTGAAACATTTATTCACCTTCAGACCATCCAAGATATGGATGAGTTTATTTTTCATAGGAACAGATTTGAAGAAATTTAGCATTAAATCACTTGCTCACCTGAGAGTAAAAAAGCTGCAGCATTCTGAAACAATCACTGTGGTGAAAATGGAAGCAGATTGTGCCTGCTGTGGTCTGATTGATTTGTCTCGGACGAGGGTAAAAGAAAACTTCCTTCTGTGAAGATTTTAAAAGATGAACCCTCTACGGGTCACATTGTGAGGACACACCTCCTTTACTCGACAATTCAGTGCAGCTTGATCTTTATGCTCAAAGTGTTACTTTTTTGGTCCTCACTATGTACAGTACATACATACATGTATTTTAATCCATGTGAATCTCTCTACAGCAATTAAAACTGTGAGTCACAGACAGCCTTTTACTTTTCATCAGTCATCAGCCTAAGAGTGAGAAAAGATTCTTTCAAATGTAACTGTGGAGAGATTTACACTTATATACTCTTCAAAGACAAAAAGTGCATACAGCATTGGTGTGCCAAATACCAAAGCATTTACCTAAAGATAACATAAGCACCAAGGCCAGACAAGTGGCAACAAATTGCGACAACAACTTAGATACAAGTGGTGTTGACAAGTCTTAATATTCCTTCAAAACGCATAACGTAGTTCAGACAGACAGATGTGTTCTATACCAACATGGAGTCAGACCTGGATGCAAACTTTGGAATAGAAATTCATGGAGTCAGTTCATGATTATTACTGACTCCATTAATTTCTATTCCAAAGTTTGCATCCAGGTCTGACTCCATGTTGGTATAGAACACATACTTCTGTCTGTCTGTCGGTCTGATCCACTGACACATTTTCATTTCATTGCATTTAACATGGAATTAAGTTTCCGAAAACATTACATTCAGTTCACAATTAAGTATATTATGTCTGTACTAATTTCCCCTTTTAAAAGCATCCTAAAAGTGTAGTTCTTTTTTCACAAGGGTCATTAGGAAAGCCAACAAGATCCATTTTAATTTCCTGTAAAATTTGCCTGAATGCAATCTGTAAATTGACTGTTTGCAAGAGAATTTGGTAGAATTGTATACTCTAGATAGAGAGATGTGTTTAACCAAAGTGTTATTTAAAAAAAAAAAAAGCACCCGTAACACTTTGAGCATAAAGATCAAGCTGCACTGAATTGTCGAGTAAAGGAGGTGTGTCCTCACAATGTGACCTGTAGAGGGTTCCTCTTTTAAAATCTTCACAGAAGGAAGTTTTCTTTTACCCTTGTCCGAGACAAATCAATCAGACCACAGCAGGCACAATCTGCTTCCATTTTCACCACAGTGATTGTTTCAGAATGCTGCAGCTTTTTTACTCTCAGGTGCTAAATCCTTTGACGGTTGTGGGCGCACTTCTCTCCTCTATGATTTGAGGTGAAGTAAACAGCTAATGGGAGCCGTGCTGAAGTCAGAATAGCACACATAGTGGAACTGATCCCAATCTTCTCCAGAA
>NW_015552538.1:805633-855801 GCF_001515605.1 Sinocyclocheilus anshuiensis
TTTAACATTAAAGCATGTCAACATATTCTGTTACACCAAATACACAAAATAATGATCTTTAAAAAAGCATCATATGACCCCTTTAAAATACTTGGGCACTGCCAAACATGGCAACTCTAGGTTGGGGCAGATCAAAGGTCAAAAAGTTTATAGGCCTGGCCTAGTCAGTAAAACACAACTTTTTTTTTTTGTTTGTTTTTTTTTGTTAAGTTAACAGTATAATGTATGCAATGCACATGATAAAAGACAATGCTTGCATCTGCTCATTTTAAGGAAAGTGGTTAATATAGACAGTTTCAACGGCAACAACATAAACAAACGTTACTGCGCATGCGTGCTTTTGTGGCCCTAACTTAACTTCCGGTAGACTTCCAAATAGAATCAATGACAACAGCTAAGTAGTCCCTTTAGAGTAGATTATTTTTGATAACAAGCAAAATATGTTTGCTGCGTAAATCAGTCATCTTTTAAAATCTTCACAGAAGGAAGTTTTCTTTTACCCTTGTCCGAGACAAATCAATCAGACCACAGCAGGCACAATCTGCTTCCATTTTCACAACAGTGATTGTTTCAGAATGCTGCAGCTTTTTTACTCTCAGGTGCTAAATCCTTTGACGGTTGTGGGCGCACTTCTCTCCTCTATGATTTGAGGTGAAGTAAACAGCTAATGGGAGCCGTGCTGAAGTCAGAATAGCACACATAGTGGAACTGATCCCAATCTTCTCCAGAAGATTGACAACACTGACTAGACCCGGTGGACAAGCCGAGGCAGCAATTTTTTCCTTGTCTGTCTTTTTAAAGGGGTCATATGATGCGATTTCAAGTTTTCCTTTCTCTCTGGAGTGTTACAAGCTGATTGTGCATAGATAAGATCCCTGAAGTTGCAAAGACTAAGATAGTCTTCCTTCAGAAATACAGTGAAATAAAAACCCGCGCCTCGTTATGATTTTTAAATGTGCTGTACGTGCTCATGTTTATTCAACGAAGCCTTTTGGAAAATCTGTAATTTTTGATATTGTGGCGAGCGCCACAAATAAATAAATGTATGGGAAACACATCCCACAGCACAACCACCTGAGCCCAACTTCAGTCTACTCATCACCTATTTAACATCACCTATTTAACAACCTATTTAACTGCGTTTGTAGCCGGTGCCATAGCCAGACTGATAAACAAACACAGACCGGTAGTTAACTTCGGGCCAGGCGCGTGCGCCCGATGAAACCGTCTATAAGGATTTTTGCCCCACTATTGTCTACTAGTCTAAAATCAACACTGAGTCACAATATTTCGGAGAGAGTTTCTACATTTATAGAGAGGTATAATATATAATAATATCAATATTTTGGGGGGGCTGCACCATATTACATTTATATGCAAGTATAACTTTTTTTTTTAAATAGTATAAAAGAGACCCACAAATGAACTGCAGGCAAAACTACAACAAAATGCTAATAAAAGTAAGAAGAACGAAAAGATGATACAAAACATAAAAGCGTACGTTTACCCTACAACCGCTTCAAATTTGTTTGCATTACAGTAACTGCATCAGTGACATGAGTAGCAGGTCATGGACCTCAGAAATGGCTTTGAGATATGATTGTGTAAAAGTGCCAGCTTTCATCATGCAGCCTGAAAGAAAATCAAAGCTGATTCTAATTGCTGCTCCACCAACCCACTTTCATTCTTAGACAAACTCCAGCTTCATTGCAGTGGATTCTGCAGTGTGGCCAATCCATTGAGATGAATTTCCACTTTCTACTTCGCATACAATCAAATCAAATCCAAAAATATACATGTAATGGAAAGAAAGGAATGAGGCCAGCACGGTACTAATATTTGAAAGATCAGAGCAAGAGCCATGAATAACAGTCCACAGAAAGAGGAGAAAGAATAATGTAGCCCATATGTTTTATGTCAGTGCAGGAATTCAAGGACATTTAATTAGAGCTTTTAGCCAGCATGGTAAAGAGCCAGGATACAGAGTCATTTATACCTGTGTCAGATTCATAAGAAGCCCTTGTCACGCTGTTGACAGCCCATGACATAATGCCAGTTACGAATACACAGAAAGAGGAGAAAGAATAATGTAGCCCATATGTTTGAATCAGTGCAGGAATTCAAGGACATTTAATTAGAGCTTTTAGCCAGCATGGTAAAGAGCCAGGATACAGAGTCATTTATACCTGTGTCAGATTCATAAGAAGCCCTTGTCACGCTGTTGACAGCCCATGACATAATGCCAGTTACGAATAAAAGCTGTCGTGAAAGAATGAATCTTAATTGCTAGCTATAATCTGCTGTCTCGGTTTATGCCAAATTGCTACATTGTTTTCATAATAAACCAGGAGACCAGGCTGCATGTTCATTGGAGAACGATAATGATTTTTTAATCTGAGACAATTTGCCAATGTTCCCTTTACACTATACTGTAGTAATTACAATTACCCATAGCAGGGATAAGCAGAACTATCATCATATTTAACTCCTTATCTCTCCAGATACGCTCACAAATCATGCTCCTGGGGTAATTAGCTGCCTGGATTAATGAAACTCCACTAATTAATAGGCCTTTGTCAGTCTTCAGTGACAAAATTATGTTTTACCTTTGACAGCACTACACTGCTGCAATCCCCAACGTGTGATAGGGCAGAACACAAAGGACGGAGGAAAATAACGCATTCAGTTAAGTACAGCACTGCGGCACTTCCAGACTAACAACCACAATGCAGGCGGAGCCAAACTACAGTTTTTGGTGTGTTCACATTAAGCTTTAGATCCAGATTAGACTCCATTTGACGTCAGTTAGTATGAAAACAGCTGGAACTGCTCTGGAATACCATTCATGTGATCTGCTATTGGTACAAAGCAATCTGGCCTGATTTGTGGAAATAACTCAGTTTCGAAGACACGCGTTTTATTACACAGCTCTCTGAAATGCCGTTCTGATTGGTCAGTTGTGACCTTCTGAGGTCAGTTATTCCCTGATAATGACTGTTGTCAATAGCAATGCTTCATAATTACCGCTCATCCGGGTATCTGAGGTCGGCGCTTTTTCATGTCTTTCGTATCTTACTGCCGATGCACTTGTTCTCTCGTTTCATTCAAACACACCTAGTGCCATGTTGTGCCTCAGTTGTTGACTGTATTTACTGTAAAATTAAACTGAAGGACATCAGTAGTAATACTGGGAATACGACAAATTGTTTAAGAACAATTGTACACTGCAATGGATTATAAGAAAAAAACATTTCTTCTCAAATCAATTTCATGTGCCTGTCATTATTTATGTGGGAAAAAGCTGTGTAATGGCGATATGACTGTACATTACCCCTTATAAGGGGTCCATATTTTAACTCGTTTCTTCAGATAAACAGTTCCTAGCAAGCAGCTTTGAGCCTTTCTTTGCAGAAGCTTTGTGTTTAATGAGCTAAATGCGCTAACTTAAATCAATATTTCGTGTCTAATTATTTACTTATGTGGCAAGTAGCCATGTAATAAGTAGGAGTCTGCATATTAAGTTGGTTGTTATCGCAAAATAAAAGACCCCTACGCTTCACACCTTATCACCATTGTGATTTATTTTGTGATAACCTTCTGCAAGTACATTATCCCTAATATATAATAAATATAACATATTCTGAAGCATTTCTCATTGTGGATTGTGCCTTTAGACACGTGCAAGCTTTATTCTGTGTGTATGTCTACATTTTGAGTGAAGTGAAGTGAACACCACTTTCCATTTTCGGCACCTTCTCCTCCTGAGTTGTTACCTGGCTACAGCAGTAAACATCTGCCGCTAGTACTCGGGGTGGCACTCGCACTGATGACGCAAATGTACCGAAATACAAACATTTAAAAAGAGACCTGCAGGGCAGAGAGAGAGGGGTAGAATCAAAAAGGGTTCAGACCAAACAATAAAACAACCTTACTCCTGCAAGCTGCAGAAAGGTTTCTTTTATCATTACTAAAAAGGCAGCTCAAAGCCTGTGAAGTACTCTCCTCCACCATCTGGCTACAAGTTACACATCTGACCTTTATTGCTGTCTGTGCACTGTACATTCAGTTTATAAATAACTCACTGTGTTTACATTAATGACCCACCAAAACGCACTATGTGGTCAGCCAGCACCACAGTAGTTGGCCTATACGTTGTTATTTTTAGTAGTCCTCATAGAGGTACTTTTCCTGCAATATCAGCTAAACATCCCAAGAATGCAAATCATTCTACAAAGGAGATGACGACTGTTGGAATTTATTACTGTACTTTGCTCATTGCACAAAGTAATATAATGAAATAATGAATTCTCTCATTCTACACTGTTAAAATATGTGCGCACAAAACCAAACTGATTTATGTTAATATCTATTAATGTGTAAAAATGCAGTCTCCTTATTGTGTCCTCGCTGCAAAACAAAAGTTTGACATCTCTTAACTTCAGAATTACTTCACTTAGACATGCACAGACATAAATAACTGTAAATGTAAAAAATTGCAGAAGAAAACCGGTATAACTGTTCAGTCTACTGGCTGGACTACCAGATATGTAATATCTGAATTTAGAAGCACTTATGAAGGAAACCAATTAAAGATGAACACAAACATACACTACTGTTTTGGAAATTCTTCCATGTTTACCAATGCTGCATTTCTTTGATAAAAATACAGTAACGGTAATACTGCTGAATGTTCATCAGCATAAAAGATACAGTAACAGTAATATTGCTGAATGTTCAGCAGTCATGTTCACTGTCACATCAGAAATCAATGCTGATTTGATGTTGAAAACAGTTGTGCTGCTTAATATTTTTGTGGAAACCATTAAAAATGTTTTCAGGATTCTTTGATAAATAGAAAGTTTAACCGAGCAGCATTTATTTGAAACAGAATTCATTTGCAACATTATAAATGTCTTTACTGTCATTTTTGATCAAATTAATGTGTCCTTGAATAAAAGTATTTTAAAAAATCCACAAGCATTTGAATAGTAGTGTATACATAATAAATTGTCAATATATCTATAATTGACAAAAAGTCTTTTGGATCAAATGCCACCGTGTATATTATGTGATTTATATTATACTCCAACCTTTTCTGTCATCATTTCAACCCTGTGAAGATACTGCATGAACTGCTGATAGTACAGTATTCTGTATTAAATGTACCAAAATGCGTGTCTTTGTTTGACACCTTTGCAGTCACTTCTTGGCAGAATGATGAGTCAAAACTGTGGTGCAAAGGATTTTCAAAAGTCATGGGAACTCTGTATAACTCTAAAACGAAAACAATATATGCCACATGGAAAGCTGACATCATCTTCAATCAAATAATGTGGTTAGGGCTGGACGATATGGCCAAAATTGATATCACGATATATTTCTTAATTTCGGTCGATACGATATAATTCCGATATCGATATGAACACTATTTATCTGAAATGGAAATCTTTTGTAACATTATAAATGTCTTTATCATCACTTTTGATCAATTTTAAGCATCCTTGCTAAATATTTAAAAATCATATCACCGTTATTGAAAAAAATTATATCGCGATACATATTGATATTGAATTATTGTCCAGCCCTAAATGTGGTACTGAGAGACCTGTCCTCCGTTCAGTCAAGATTTACATTCATCTGATACAGGAGTTTCTCTCCCTATTCACACTCTGACTTGTTTTTTTACATGGTTTGTTTCAGGCTATCAAGACGGTTCCTCTCTGGAGAAGCATCTCAGAAGAACAACAGGACGAGGTTGGCTAGAATAAATAATAATATCTAAAAAAAAGTCTAATAAAATCTCCAGTGAGATGTACCTGAGATTCCTTTCATGCTTGAAAGTCATTTGACAGTCTAAGTGAACAGTAGCAAAAGGGTGGCTGTGTTCAGGTGGTAAAGCATAGGGAACCACATCATTGTCAAATAACTCAAAACATACAGTGCTCTGCCAAGAATGCCATTATACAGCCTGAGAACAGATCCAGAATCAAAACGTTACCTTTAGGAAACATTAGAGTGATTGTTAGTAATGGAACAGCTTTGCTTTTAAAATCATTCATATCTGTCTTGTCTCTTTTCATCTGCAGTAAAGCCCACAGCTGCATATACAATTAGATAAGTCAAACTTCAAATGTTGGTCTTTTCATAATCTATCTGAATGTAAGAACTGGCAAATAAAGTTTTTCTAATTTCTATTAGTGAGACATTGGACAAAGCATGATGGCAGCTTTGCTTGGATTTTTTTTTTTAAATACCTCAATTTCTACTTTAAAAATCAAATCAGAGATAATCAAAAGAATAATAATAATACAATAAAATATATTTGTAATTATTACATACACACATATATACAAACATAAAATCAACAAAATGATTATTACTATTTCTTACAAAAAGCCTTCTTTTTTTATCTAAGCCTTATCTTAACTTTTATAAAGAATATACAGTGGGTACGGAAAGTATTCAGACCCCCTTCAATTTTTCACTCTTTGTTATATTGCAGCCTTTACTTCAATCCCAGATGTTTACCTTCACAAACATAACCGACTGTTTTTTGTTACTCAAGTGTGTTTTAATGTAAACTTGTGTGTGAATGAGAACTTAGTTTAGTACTCACATGCTGTGACAGCTGCTTTCTGTCCGTGTGCTTTAAAAGCCATCTGATTAATTATTCAAGGGTATTATTTTCAGCATTCAATCTATTTCCTGCATCAGCGGTGCTGATAATGGGTCCCGGTGGAGTTGGGGAAGTCATGCATGCATATTCCTTGTTTATTACATGCTCACCTCATAAGAACTTCACAGATGTACTGTACCTGGCGCAGAAATCAATGCTCACAAGGGTATTAGAATACATTCAGGGAACAATTTCACAAACAGATTATTATGAGAATTCAACTAGCAACTTCAGCTATGTATATTAGTTTGAGGCTTTTTTGTTTTGACAGTTTCAGTAACAGCTTTGGATGAGGCGCATTTACTTATTTATTTCTTTATTAATGTTTTTATATATCGGAGTCCCCAGAGGTTATTTTTCTTTCCCTAGGAGCATAATTTCGGGTTTTGTCAGCAGCTAAGTGCACACTGCCACTATGGAAGGAAGGGCCTATATTTGGTCTTTTAATTTCGTTTCTTACCAGAAAATAGGTGACTTCATTGACATAGCCTAATTTACATTTTGTTCATTTCAACACAATAGGCGTGAAATAAACCATAAAATAAATTAATATACACAGGCATATACTTACATTACATAAATTAATTGGATACAGATAGGATTCTGTCTTGTTACAGTTTGCCGTTTCTGCTGTTGCTACTACTACTACTACTACTAATAATAATAATAATAATGAATAAATATTTATTTATTTAGCAAACCATAAGAGGGTAGCTTATTTTTTTATTCAGTCTTGTCCTGTAGTCCTGCTAAAAATAGATTTTGTCCTTGTATTATTAGCCAAAGCAAACAAACAAATAAATGCATATCATATTTTATTAATTTAATAATCAAACCATAAGAGAACAGCATACTCATTTTATTCTTTTTCATTTTTATTTTATATTTTGGTCCTGTTATGGTTTGCTCATGACTGGTATAGTAACGCAGAGCACAGGGGAGTCCCAGCTCTGCATTCATATTTATTTCTAGTATGCTTTTGACTTGAAGTCACACTTGTTTAAATGAACCATGAGTGCTGTGGTGAGAGAGACGAGGTGGTCAGGGGTACCAGACTGAAAGTTTGGATTCACTGAACTGAAAAACAGTCTACAGGCTGAAAGCTCATTACTGAGATCACTTCCGAATATATCACTGCATTCTGGCACAAAGAGGTCAAAGCTCAAGTCAGGATCTGAATACATGTAGACTGCTTTCATTTGCTTGTGCTGGGCTTTTGCTTTCGGTTGCTTTCTCTTTTACTACACAGGTCAGTTAGGAAGGAATTACTGGGTTCAGGACATGAAGCAGATCAAATTTGACCCTGCAAGCTTAGGGGAGGACTACAACGTCCCAACAGCTTTTATGTGACAGTCTGTGCTTATACAAGCACGAAGCACCACACATCCTTCATCTTCACTTTTATATTCACGGACAGCAGATCTCACATAAAAAGGATGAACAGATCAAGACTTGATCTCAGAATGAACGCTTCTCTGGGTTTTGGGTAAATACTTAGAGAGACAAATGGCTCGTTCAGTATGGAAGCATATAGGTAGCGAAATTCAATTTAAAATGCAATATGCAAAATGGCAATGCAATATTCAAAATGGCATTGTATTTCTGTATTTAAATTTTATTTTTCCATTACCCATACGTGCAAAGTTTGGTGCAAAAGTAAAATGAAAATTAAATTATATAATTTACATTTGCCATTTCCAACAGTAGTCTTAATATGTAAGTTGCGAAATGAAAATGAAAATGTATAACAAATTGATTTGATATGTGTAACATGTTCAAGCAGAAATGGTAGCAAAATGATCATTTAAATGCTATTTGTCCTAAATGCATTTAGACTAACAGTTAGAACACTTAGGATTGCATTTTCATCACGACGCCGTGGGATATGTGTAGCAAAATTCAATTTGAAAATGCATTACACGCTTCCGCCAATCCCTGCCTTGAAGCAATGATTGACGGAGGGTGGGTGTGGTCAGCTCGGAATGCATTTTCAAATTGAATTTTGCTACAAATATCCCACGGCGTCATGATGAAAATGCAATCCTAAGTGTTCTAACTGTTAGTCTAAATGCATTTAGGACAAATAGCATTTAAATGATCATTTTGCTACCATTTCTGCTTGAACATGTTACACATATCAAATCAATTTGTGTTATACATTTTCATTTTCATTTCGCAACTTATAAAGCGTTCAAATTTGCATGCAATTTACATATTAAGACTACTGTTGGAAATGGCAAATGTAAATTATATAATTTCATTTTAATTTTCCTTTTGCAACAAACTTTGCACGTATGGGTAATGGAAAATGTAAATTTAAATACAGAAATATATTGACATTTTGAATATTGCATTGCCATTTTGCATATTGCATTTTAAATTGAATTTCACTACCTATATGCTTCCATAGTTCAGTAAAACCGTGTTAACTAAATAGGGACTAGTATCAAACACATTCATCTCTGGTCCTCAGATTAGCATCTCATCTGCTGAGCTGTGTATATACTCAGCCAAAGGCAATAAGTTTCCTAATGAGCCAATGCACTGTAAAGCAAACATTAATATTAAGCAACAGACAATAAATTGCTTTTTTAATGTTTATGTACAGAGCTTCTGAAATCTATTTGTTCTATGCTGTAGAGTCCCAGTCGAATTAACATAACTTAGCCTACATCTTTCAGAAAAAAGAGAGGAGTACAAGGATAAAGTGTATTTAAAAGATTTTGGTTTATAAATTATACTCTGGGGTGATTAATTCATGACTAAACGTTAATTACAAACTAATCTGTAATAAAATATTCACAAAAAATAAGCAATGTTTTAAAAATGTTCAGGATATCTTATATTTTATATAATGATGTCAGATAAAAAATATTAATCAGAGAAGAACTGCATGCCATGTCTATTTATGAAACAAATTAGGTTCTTTTATAAATGCATGTTTTCCCAAGATTAACGCAACACTCGCTTGCAAAAGCAAATGTGCATTTGCCATCAGAAACTGATTATTTTGTGGGTTCTAAACAATGCAAATATCCCAGCTGCCTTAGATAAAAACAGATTTTGCATTCCACGCAGCACACGCAATCACAATTACATTTTTATCAATGTCACCGTAAGAAGGGGCTTTAATTTAGGGAGGAAAACTCAATTTCTAAACTCATTGCAAACAGTGGGTTGCAAAGGCAAAGAGTGAATATAGGCCAATATGAGGCGCCTTTGCCCATTTTAGTAGAAAATTTAAATATATGGTGTTGAAATTTAAATATTATCCTTTATTTTATATAACCCCTTAATATTAACCCTAAATTTATACAATGTAACAAGAAAAAACTATATTGGTACAGCTCATGCAAAATTAATAACCAAAACAATATTGGTTTAAGTATGATTAGAAGTAGAGCCACAGGTTTATCATACAATTATTACAATTTAAACAAATTAAATATTAGATAATAAGAAGAATAAGAAAACAGATCGATCTGGTCCATTGCAACACTGCTAAACTGAAATGTTTACCATCAGGACCGAGCAACACCACTGCATCTATTGCTATGCAAAGGACGACATTTGAAACCCATGACAGCACTAAAGATAGCACTAAAATTCAAATGCAATATTTCACATGCAGTGACCAAGGACTCGCAAGCCAGTTAAACTTCCAACAATGAAAAAGACCTGGTGTTGCAAGTCTTTTATTTCCAACAAAATTGAATTCAGTCTCTCCAAACGCTGCCGCTCTTGATCTCCTATGCTCAAAGAAGCCATGTTAAAAATGACTGTAATAAGATTTTTGGGTGCTAAATTAAAGTGACTCCAGTAGCAGCAGAACCCATTATTTGTGTAATAGAGCATGATAACACAGAGAAGCTTATTTTCTTGTGAACAGCGTTGAGTCAAGCAAACACAACAAAGCTTTGCTCAAACACCACCCTAATCACTGGCAAACTCACACAGCCCCATATAGTGAAGGTACAATCCTTGCTCAACACAAAATGCCTCGACTGCCCTCTACTGACTACAACGGATCAGGGCCGAGAAAAATCTTGAATGAACTGGAGACGGGTTTGGTTTAGGGTGAGATAAGAGTATCTACTCTTATTTCAAACACGGTTTTTTTTTTTGTTCTTTTTCAAATTTAGCTTAAATTAGGTATAAAAAAAACATCTGTAAAAGTACTTTATTTTCATTTTGTTTTATTAACTGGCATGTAGACCAAAGATGATTAATATTAACTTTATTATATAAAGATGCCATGACATTTTTTTGTTGTTTTAGTTGTTTACTTTAGATGAAGATTTGAGTTTAACTAAATCAAATTACTTAAACTGAAATGACTAAGGTTATCTAAAGTAATAAACAAACAAACACCATTTTCCACAGTGCCATGTATCTACTCAAATCGTGTAGGCTAGTCAAGATTACCATTCAGGGTAGGCTATTGGTCTGTACTACTGAAACTAGCCCTGATATTAACTGTATTAAAAATAATAATAAATAAATAATACATATAACAGTATTAGCAGGTGCGACGCCAAATATGGCGGATGTAATGACATTTTCAAAACATCTTCAGTGAATTGAAAGCTCTTACCCCCGCTTCGAAAAATACTTATTTCGATTGTTGCTGCACTTCTGGGACCATATTCCGTCCAAACACAAGTTCCAGAACCGCCTGAAATCCATGTGACCCGCAACATTACACTCACGTGACGCATTTAAAGCGGCTTGTTTGAGTTTGATGCGGATCCTCGGATCACCTGCTGACGCGACCATGGGGGATCAGTTTATACGAGAAGTCCTCAGTCTGTGTCTGCAAAGGCTTGCTATTGAAGAAGCGTCTAACTCTGAGCTCGGTAAGATATTATAGGACGTTATTTTATTTTTTCAAATGTACATTTAGTATATCTCTGACCCTGAGCTCCAAAAAAAACAAAAACAAAAACACCTGTTATTTGTTATGTTCTTCTTATTATTCTTATTATTGTATAGTATTTTTTTCTAAACATAATGGGTCTCCACCATGTTGTGTTGTGTGCAGATGGCTGTTTTTTAAGATGTATTATATGTGGAGTTTTGGCATGCTGTTCTCTATTTGCTGTAGCACTGGTTTGTATGTTGCACTGAGCAAGGAGTTTAAATACCAACTTATCCAGGTTTTTTCTCTTGTGTTCTTTAAAACCCCAAAACAAAATGTACTTTTGCTGAGGTGAAATTAGTCTCCATCTTTCTTGACCCAAACCCAAAACATTACTATTCTGGATAGTAATCACCCCCTGAAAACTGTATGCCCACTCTATGATAAAAACAGATGCTTTAATAATATTTCTTGATGGGTGGATGTTCAGTCCAATGCAGGACTATATTAAAATCACTGAAGGTAAAATAAAATCATTTGAAATGACTGTTATTTTTATATGGACGTTAAAAAGAAGGGAAGTCAAGTCAATTTCAGTGTAACATAAGGGATCATTTAGACATCTGAAAAGTGTTGAGTGTATTGTTTCAACAGAGCTTTTAAAAGACAGGAATACTTTTTTTTTGTTACATTTTTACTTCTGAGGGAAAATGCGCAAGTGGTTATTTGATTACCACAAATTACCCATTTCTTATTGTTGAACTGTAACCGCTTCATATCTTTGTGCTAGAATTATAAAAAACTACTGCTTTCAGAAAGCATGTTTTGTCTTGATAGTCGTTCTTTGATCTGTATATATATATTTTGCCATATTGAAATCTCACCAGTTGTCTTTTATCTACAAGAGTTCATTGAGGTGGTGAGGAACTTTGAAGCTGCCCGGAAGAAATGGCTTCATGCAGAGCTGGAGCTGAAAAAACAGAAGGAGCTCCTGGTAAAATCTGATGTGGCTCGAGCTGCTCTGGAGGTCAAACTCAAACATGCTCGGAACCAGTTGGATGTGGAGATCAAGAAACGCTACAAAGCTGAAGCCGACTACCAGTGCCTGGTTAGTTAAGAATTGAAAATATATCGTATCACTTGTGCAGTAATGTAAAGAAGCTAGATTTGTGTTTGTACCACATTATTATTATTATTATTATTATTAATAATTATTTTTTTATTATTATTATTTACTGTTTTTCACCCTCTTGAATTAAATTAAATGTGCTGTTTAGCTACTGCACCTTGAGACTTGTATGTAAATGTTGAAGTTGAAGCCAACAAGGAAAACTTTGTCAGTTTGGTCAGTGCGACATAACATGACTAACATAGACTTGGTGGAGGGCGTCATTGAGTACAGGGCCATGTGGATGTGGGCGGTCATGACTCATGTGCTAATGTGCATAGAGAGTTCATAAAACAGAAGTTCTCTGTGATTTATTGCCCATTGTTGTGCGAGTTTATTAAGGATACTTATTGTATCTTTTTCGCTCATTAATTCATTTGACAGGAGCGGCAGATGCAGTTGATATGTGACATACTGGTGCATGACAGCAAGTCAAGTGCTTGTCTCAATGATGAGCAGAGGTCAATGCTGACCAGCTTCAGTCACAAAGGAGCCAGTGTCCCACAGCACAGAGGAAAACGGTACCTCAGCGATCGACACGGACTTTATATAGTTCTCAGTTTGGAGTTTCTCCCCTTTCCCAATGCTGTTTTCCATCTTGTTTCTTTATATCAGGTTATCAGTGATTGATGAGTCCTCCTTTCTGTCACACTCTGACATTAGTTATGACAGAACGGATGATGATTTGGTGGAGTATCATATTTAGTATCATTTTTATTCATGCTGTAGGATTATTGTCAGACCCAAGAAAAAGCCGTGTGCATAAAAATCACCTGAAAAGATCAAAACAATTGTTTCTGAAAATTATTTCGCTGGTATGATTTCTAGGACTTGGACAACACCGCGTTTGTTAAGCCTCTCAAGTCAAGAGCTCGTGAGAGAAGAGTTAAGTGCTGCCAGTTAATCTAGATAATTACTGTTTTGCTTTCATATTGTATTTATTGTTGAAATATTATTACATATTGAACTATTACTACAATTTAAAATAATGTTTTCTATTTTAATATATTTTAAAAAGTAATTTATTCCTGCTATGACAAAGCTGAATTATCAACAGCCATTACTCCAGTATTCATTCACATACCCACAGCCTTCAGAAATCATTCTAATATGCTGATTTAGTGTTCAAGAATATTTATTTATTTATTTATTTATTTATTTATTTTCAATGTTTAAAACAATTGCAATGCTTAATATTTTTTGTGTGTAAACTGTGATGCATTTTTTTCAGGATTCTTTGAATAGATCCATTTAATGCTTTTTTTCTGAATAAAAGTACACATTTTTTACTTTAAAAAGTGGAAATATATGGAATAAATGAAAAGGCTAGGATTCCAAATCTAGTCTAAAGTAGCAAAAACAAAGGTTCTAACATAAAATTAATTAAATATTTAAGGTTCTGCACTAATTCAATCATACTATTTAAATAAGTAGATTTGTGTCATTTTAAATATATTCTGAATTAACATATATGTGACCCTGGACCACAAAATCAGTCATAAGGGTCAATTTTTTGAAACTGAGATTTATTATCCGAAAGCTGAATAAATAAGCTTTCCATTGATGTATGGTTTGTTAGGATAGGACAATATTTGGCCGAGATTCAACTATTTGAAAATCTGGAATCTGAGGTTGCAAAGAAAATCGCCTTTAAAGTTGTCCAAATTAAGTTCTTAGCAATGCATATTACTAATCAAAAATTAAGTTTTGATATATTTACAGTAGGAAATTTACAAAATATCTTCATGGAACATGATCTTTATTTAATATCCTAATGATTTTTGGCATAAAAGAAAAATCGATCATTTTGACCCATACAATGTTTTTTTGGCTATTGCTAAAAATATACCCAAGCTACTTATGACAGATTTTGTGGTTCAGGGTCACATATTATGAATTATTAGATTATATAATAAAATATTATATTATAATATATTATATTTATAGCACACTAAATCTTCCCATTCCTTTTTCAGGTTTCTCAAGTTATAAAAGACACAACATGATGTCTGTTGTTAAGTGTTGGTATATATTGTAGTTTTGTCCTTAATGTGTCACACTGCTTGTTTTTAGCGTTCATCAATGGGCCCAAGTGTTGGTCCGCCGATTCAAAAACGAGGAAGAGTAAGCGGGAGTTCAGGAGATCTACTGGGGGCTAGACCTCTGGAGAAGGTTGGTAGAAGCTTATTAAATCTACTCTTTATTTTTCTTATTTCAATTGTTTTAACCATTTCGGTAAAAACAAATCCACCAAAAGTGAAACATTTTAATGAGAAATGATCTGAATCTTGAATATTTGATTCCACCATGCATCATTTGTAACTTTTAAGTTAAGGCACCATATTAATTTCACAGTCAGTATAGTGTTTAAAATCTTCATTAATCATAAAATATCACTTAGCATTTAATGGAACAGCTTCTCCTAGCTAAGATATCAGTGAGGACTGTAACACACAGTTAAAAAGTGTGAGGTATATCTTGTGAAATGTACACTCTTCATATTAGTAGTGGGATCATATTCCCTCTTTAGGTTAGTCTGGTGTCGTTTCTCATCAGCTCGTTCGTTCATCAGTCCCCCATCTGACACCCACCGCCACACTGCTCGGATGAGAACAGCAGTGGACCGTGTCCTGTCTGTCTCCCTCCATGGGACTCATATCACTCCCACTCAGCTGGCACTGATCACTAAGAGAGAAGCAAAGCAATTTGGCACTTTGAGAAACTACATTTGTCCAGGAATGTGGACACGAGCTAGATAACCAATTGTTATGCTACTCTAAGGGTCTTCCATTTCGGCAGAAAGAATGATTGGCTTCAAATGGATTTTTAGTGTGTGTTTGTCTGTGTATGTGCTTAGGAAATCGAGACGACGGTTCTGAAGGCGTCTGTCACTACCCCAGAGACTAGAGGTCAGATTCACATGGTAATAGACATCACCCAGGAGACTCCAGAATATCAGTCCAGGGCTCTCAGAAATGAACATTTTCCGTCTGTTGATGGTAAATAAGACTCAAAGGCGCCACTTTCAATGATGCATTCTAACCTTCTCAAACTAACTAGAGTCCTTCATACAGAACAAACGTCTGTGTGGGCACACAGTGAAGTCACAGAGGCTGAAACGGTCGTTGAAATGGAGGTGAGCGCCCCGGAGCCAGCCGTCCCTCAGGACCTCATGCCCACCGTGGATAAGACTTTGCAGCATGTTTTCCAGCAAAAAACAGTAGGAGGCTGTTCAGTAGTACTTCTCAACATATTGTGAGGCTTTCACATCTTGGACCACAAAATCAGTCATAAGGGTCAATTTTTTGAAACTGAGATTTATTATCCGAAAGCTGAATAAATAAGCTTTCCATTGATGTATGGTTTGTTAGGATAGGACAATATTTGGCCGAGATTCAACTATTTGAAAATCTGGAATCTGAGGTTACAAAGAAAATCGCCTTTAAAGTTGTCCAAATTAAGTTCTTAGCAATGCATATTACTAATCAAAAATTAAGTTTTGATATATTTACAGTAGGAAATTTACAAAATATCTTCATGGAACATGATCTTTATTTAATATCCTAATGATTTTTGGCATAAAAGAAAAATCGATCATTTTGACCCATACAATGTTTTTTTGGCTATTGCTAAAAATATACCCAAGCTACTTATGACAGATTTTGTGGTTCAGGGTCACATATTATGAATTATTAGATTATATAATAAAATATTATATTATAATATATTATATTTATAGCACACTAAATCTTCCCATTCCTTTTTCAGGTTTCTCAAGTTATAAAAGACACAACATGATGTCTGTTGTTAAGTGTTGGTATATATTGTAGTTTTGTCCTTAATGTGTCACACTGCTTGTTTTTAGCGTTCATCAATGGGCCCAAGTGTTGGTCCGCCGATTCAAAAACGAGGAAGAGTAAGCGGGAGTTCAGGAGATCTACTGGGGGCTAGACCTCTGGAGAAGGTTGGTAGAAGCTTATTAAATCTACTCTTTATTTTTCTTATTTCAATTGTTTTAACCATTTCGGTAAAAACAAATCCACCAAAAGTGAAACATTTTAATGAGAAATGATCTGAATCTTGAATATTTGATTCCACCATGCATCATTTGTAACTTTTAAGTTAAGGCACCATATTAATTTCACAGTCAGTATAGTGTTTAAAATCTTCATTAATCATAAAATATCACTTAGCATTTAATGGAACAGCTTCTCCTAGCTAAGATATCAGTGAGGACTGTAACACACAGTTAAAAAGTGTGAGGTATATCTTGTGAAATGTACACTCTTCATATTAGTAGTGGGATCATATTCCCTCTTTAGGTTAGTCTGGTGTCGTTTCTCATCAGCTCGTTCGTTCATCAGTCCCCCATCTGACACCCACCGCCACACTGCTCGGATGAGAACAGCAGTGGACCGTGTCCTGTCTGTCTCCCTCCATGGGACTCATATCACTCCCACTCAGCTGGCACTGATCACTAAGAGAGAAGCAAAGCAATTTGGCACTTTGAGAAACTACATTTGTCCAGGAATGTGGACACGAGCTAGATAACCAATTGTTATGCTACTCTAAGGGTCTTCCATTTCGGCAGAAAGAATGATTGGCTTCAAATGGATTTTTAGTGTGTGTTTGTCTGTGTATGTGCTTAGGAAATCGAGACGACGGTTCTGAAGGCGTCTGTCACTACCCCAGAGACTAGAGGTCAGATTCACATGGTAATAGACATCACCCAGGAGACTCCAGAATATCAGTCCAGGGCTCTCAGAAATGAACATTTTCCGTCTGTTGATGGTAAATAAGACTCAAAGGCGCCACTTTCAATGATGCATTCTAACCTTCTCAAACTAACTAGAGTCCTTCATACAGAACAAACGTCTGTGTGGGCACACAGTGAAGTCACAGAGGCTGAAACGGTCGTTGAAATGGAGGTGAGCGCCCCGGAGCCAGCCGTCCCTCAGGACCTCATGCCCACCGTGGATAAGACTTTGCAGCATGTTTTCCAGCAAAAAACAGTAGGAGGCTGTTCAGTAGTACTTCTCAACATATTGTGAGGCTTTCACATCTGGTTTTAACATCAGTTTCATGAGTCATCAAGCAAACATTTACTTGATTTCTTTTTTTTTTTTTATATATATATAATATGATGTAATATTAGAGACATTTTTCACATTCCCAGGGTTCTCAGAAGCTGAAATTATCATAGTTGGGTAAACTTGATAGTGGTGGACGAAAACCACAACAAACATAAATTTTATATAGGCCTACCCATTTTTTTCCAAAAGGAAAAGAAAAAAATCCATGATAGAATTTCTGTGACTTTAGAAAAGAGCAAAAAAAAAAAAAAAGAAATCTGTCAAATATGTGTTAATTCCTTTAGCCATTATTTATTAGAAACACTCATGCGGCAGCCATAACCAGTTTTTTGTCATTTTACATCAAGGTGATATAACACAAAGTATAAAGTTATAAGTGTATATAAAATAAAATATGAAAACATTGAAAAATATATAGTAAAACTTTCAGTCTGTGAAAAGGATCAATGTAATATAAAGATTCATATATTATATTATATTATATATTGTTTAACATGTTATATTATACATTATTTAACATGACGTTAACATAACATGTAAATGTATAATACATAACAGTTTCAGAACCTCCTCAGCCTATTCAGTGTGCACCATGCTGTTATTTCTGTATATAATAAAGTGGAAAAATGAAGTTATAAAGTGCAATATAAGGAAAGTCTGCCAAATATGCTGTTTCTGGTTTACAATTGTTAATAAGTGGTCAAAGTTTAAATTTTTAACAAGGTGTCTGACCTTAAAGGGATGGTTCACCCAAAAATTAAAATTGTCATTAATTACTCATCCTCATATTGTTCCAAACCCGTAAGACACGTGTCGAGCGCTTGTGTCATGGCAGAAACTGACACTGAAGAGAAGAATTGTTGAATAAAGTCTTACTTATGTTTTCTTTGCGCACAAAGTTTTCTCGTAGCTTCATAAAATTACGGTTGAACCGCTGATGTCACATGGACTATTTTAATAATGTCCTTACTACCTTTCTGGGCCTTGAACATGTTAGTTACTTTGCTGTCTATGCAGGGTCAGAAAGCTCTTGGATTTAATCAAAAATATCTTGATTTGTGATCTGAAGATGAACAAAGGTCTTGTGGGTTTGAAGCGAAATGAGGGCGAGTAATTAATGACAGAATTTTCAGTTTTGGGTGAACTATCCCTTTAACAGTTTGTGCAGCATATTTCATTGTGCGAATCAGAGGGAAAAAACATGTAAAATAAAAATGTTTATTAAAAATCAAATCTTAACTTTAAAAAAAAAAATAATAATAAATACTAGGTGTAGACTGGTCTGTATGACTGCTGGGTCAGCGGTTTATGTTTTCTAGGTAATTCGTCCAGAGACATGCGTGCCATGTGGGAAGAGGATTCGCTTTGGGAAGTTGGCCATAAAATGCAGAGACTGTCGAGTGGTGAGCCATCCTGAGTGTAAACAACTATGTGTGGAGAGATGCAGTCCTAATGCTCATGGCTCAGCCCAGCCCAATGAGGTATTCACCCTTCATAATGCACAGTGCACATACACATCCTTATGTAGAGATGCCATGTTCAAAAGTTCTGTTTGTTTCCCTCTTATAGGAGACTTTAGAGAGCTTTGCCCCCTCCACACGTCCAAGGATTCCCTCTCTGATTGTTCAGTGTGTTCATGAGATTGAGAGAAGAGGACTTGAAGAGGTGTTTTTACTCAATAATACACCAACACAGGGATAGTTTCTCAAGCTGAAAGTATAATTACACTGCTTGAAACACTGTATAATTAAGCTTAATTTGGATTTAAGAAACAAATCTTTTCTATCATATTGCAGTACATTACAACATCTACTTACAGCGTATACAGTTGATATATGAAATTTCTCTGTGTCTCATTTGTTTTATGGCTGACTGGGGTGTGTAGAAGGGTATTTACAGAGTGCCTGGAGGAGAGCGGCTGGTAAAGGAACTGAGGGAGAAATATGTGTCCGGGAAAGGCCCGCTGATGCTCCACAAAGTAGAAGAGGTTCATGCTGTCTGTGGACTCCTCAAAGACTTCCTGAGGAAGCTCAAGGAGCCTCTCATAACATTTAAGCTTCACAGAACTTTTATGGAAGCTTCTGGTGGGTATTATGGAGAAGGTTTTGGTTTTAATTTTAAATATACACTACAGTTCAAATTTTTTTTTTTTAATTTCTTATGCTCAACAAGGCTGCTTTTAGTTGATCAAAAATACAGTAAAAGCAGTAATATTGGTCAATATTATCACAATTTAAAATAATTGTTTTGTATTTGAATATATTTAAAATGTAATTTATTCCTTTGATGCCAAAGCTGAATTTTCAGCAGTTATTAATCCAGTCTTTAGTGTCACATGATCCTTCAGAAATCATTCTAATATGCTGATTCTCTGCTCAAGAAACATTTCTTATGGATAAAAACGGTTGTGCTGTTTTCAAATTTTGTGAGAAGTGTAATACGTTTTCAGAAGTCTGAATGGCATTTATTTGAAATAGTTATCTTATGTAACATTATAAATGTCTTCACTGTCATGTTTAATCAATTTAATGCATCCTTTTAAAACAAATCTTACCCCAAACATTTGAGCTTTTGAGGGAAAATATGTATGGTTAAATATTATAATTTAATATTTACAGGTGCATCTCAATAAATTAGAATGTCGTGGAAAAGTTAATTTATTTCAGTAATTCAACTCAAATTATGAAACTCATGTATTAAATAAATTAAAATGGTGGCAATTTTGCAGAGGGTGGATTCTATAACAAGCGTCTGGTGCTTGGGTATGCCGGAGGCATGAGGACGTATGCTACCCTCATTCATTTAGGGCGGATGGTTATTTCCCATTACTTGTGATATAGTTGACAAGTCCCTGATGACTCGGAAACAATCAATGTCGAACGTTATCTACCAAACCAGCACTTGTCTTTTTCAGCATTTTAATTTCATTCGCCGCTGCTGAATGTAGGGTAAGCAGTCAGGGTGCTTCTGCTATTACTATGGAGTTTTTTTTTTCTTTCTAGCCCTCATAGATTCAGGATGACTCCAGGGTAAAGTACCTCCCTTTTAAATTATAAATTGGATTGGATGTCATGGGGAGAGCCATATTGTCTAATTTCCTTGGCCAAGAATGGCTGTAGCATGTAAATGAGAGAAAGTCTGCAAATGCTGCTACAGGTGTTTATGTACCTGCTCCGTGAAACCTGATATCCTTAAAGTTAGAAAAGTTGATAAAGGGATTAATTCACCTGATATATTGCTCTGGCAATGGAGCGTAATTGAATCCGATACTGTGGCTGGCTCTGACAAAATAGTCATTTTTTCACTCGCAGAGATGGCTGATGAATACAAGAGCGTAGAAACCTTAATAAAGACTATCAAAGAGTTGCCGCAGCCGAACAAAGACACCCTGGCCTTCCTGATGCTGCATTTGCAGAGGTAAATTGCTCTGATTTAGACATTTCTGCAACTCTGACTTTGTATACTTGTTTAAGTATTTTGCAACCACATTTATGTTCTTTCTCAGAGTAATGCAGAGTCCGACGTGTCAGATGGATCAGAATAACTTATCCAGAGTGTTTGGGCCCACTGTCATTGGTCACGGGTTGCTAGAACCTTCTCCCATGACCATTATGAGAGACACAAACACCCAACCCAAAGTAAGTTGCAAGAAAATCTCAATGTGATGATGCATTTCTTGTGTATTTATGCTTTGTTTCAAGAAATAAACCTCTTCTAACTTCTTTGCAACAGGTAGTTGCTCGGTTTTTGTCCTTCCCCTCAGATTTCTGGAAAGGCCTTCTAGGTGAGAAGGAGGATCCGCTCTTACCTCTTGTGGTGGATTCCAATGTCAGCAGTGTCTGTCCAAGCACTAGCAGAGGTACAGGGTATCCACCATGTGTTAAGGCCCGTTCACACCAAGAATGATAATTATAACAATAACTAAATAATAATCCACACCAGCACAAAATAACGTTCAGTTTACTATAAGCATGAACTGCAGTTCTGTCGTTTGCCACTTTAAATGCTCAAGCTCTTTAAAGCAGGATGGATTTTGATTGACATTTTGATTGTCAATTGTTAAATGGTTGTGAAAGTGATTCCAACAATATCGTTATTTTGTCCCGTTATCGTTTTAGTCATGGTGTGGACTCTGCTATTCTTTAACATTTACAGCATTTCTTTAACTAAATCATGATTGTTATAGTTGTCGTCCTTATATATATATATATACTGGCTGGTTAAAGTTCCACTGCCCACTTATTGTCTATTTTAATGCCGTTTTTATGGTCTAAAATAACTTTAAAATCTTAAATGTAGTTGTATTTTTTTCAGTTTGTAGACTATATTTTGCCAGGATTCTTTAACTTTTGTTTCTTAATTTGTAGGAACTGATAAGATATTCAAACCTCTGACCTCTCCTGAGTTGAGTAAATACTCTAAAACTACATCCGGTGGCTCAATAAAGGGTCGGATCAAGCACTTTGGTGGCACTTTCAATAACCCGTAAGCTACTATCCTGCATTGTATTGGTCTTGAGCATGTTCGTATAGCGTGTTTTCATAACCATTGTTTGTCTTTCTAGAAGCAAACCAAAAAATGAACCAGGGAAAAAGAAATTCTTCACATCCCCCAAATGATTTATGTGTGTGTATATAAGTGTATATTTTGTGTTGCACTGGGACACTTTGAGCTGTTTTTTTTCCACCACACAAAATGAAACATTTTAGCACTTCATATTCTACCTTGGAAAAAACTAAACTATGAAATATGAGACTACACTCTTTGTATTTTCTGCAGAATGTTTAAGTCTATTATGTACGTAGGAAATGTCCTGGAAAATATCTAAAGGTGGTATGAACATGGTGAAATGGCAAAATTATTTGAAATAAACTAGATGAATTCATGTCCCGTCTTTGTGGATTTTTTTTTGTAATAATAAGGGCAGTATCTGCACTAGTGCCTTCAGAAGTTAGGCAGTATTATAAATTTATATAGAAGCATTTTGTTGCCAAAATGTGGTCTGTAATTGAATAATTTGTCTTGGTCTTAAAGGTTAAGAAAAATAATTGATGGTCTTGTAGCTGTTTAACCATAAATACAGACACTGTGATTTTCTACAAGGGCAGCAGTAAATTACTTTACCTTTTGTGACTTAATCAAAATATAATTTATTGCAGACGTCTGACTCTTGCACTGCGCTCTGCTTTCATACAGGAGCAGTCACAGAAACATCAATTATTCAAAACAATTACCAACACGACTGGTATCCAATTACAAGATTTTACCATTTGTCTTACCATTTTTTTTGTTTTACATGGCATGTTAAATGCTGGAACGAATGGTAACAGACTGCACAAATAAACAGTATTTATTTTTTGCACCTTTCTTTGAATATCTTTGACATTTCACTGACAAGAGGGAGCCAACAAGCTGTAAATAAAATTAATTTCAAGTCATTTCAGAAACCGTTTGACAAAGAGAAGATATTCTACAGCAGAACTATTTTTGCATTTGTTTTATCCAGCTTTGACGTGATAACGCTGTATAATGGTAAATCCATATGCACACTACAGTAGCAGACATTTTAAGACAAATGCCACTGAATCTTCAGATGATTCATCCATCATTTTCATTTCAAATACCTGTTTTATTTGTATGAAAATGACAAGTACAAATGACTGAAACTGAAACTACAGTATGATCTGGTTTTTGAAGCTTCTGTTGAGGTCTTTATGTGGCAGGACGATGGAGTTGAGTATGATGACCTCAGATGGGATATTTACATTACAGCCTGATGAGATAGAGAGAGAGAAGCAGTGAGAAGTCACATTAGATGAATCACTTTCAAATACATAATATATTCATGATGATGTTCTATAAAATTACCTAGAATTGTAATGGACGGTGTTAGTTTTCCATCTCTGAACAGTGTCTCACTGTCAATTTTGGCATATGGGTCATTAGGATTCGGGTCACTAGGGGTCCCTTCCACTCTGGCCCATTTGCCAATGGTGCTGCCCCAGCCCACAATACTGTTCAACACGCAGCTGTGATCCTACAGAACACACAATTATTGTGTTGAGTCATTGGTTTTAAATGCAAGAAAAAGCAATAGGGAGAGAAAGTGAGTGTTCTGTGCCACTGGTTAGGAGCATGAACTCACCTGTAGAGTAGCACCATGGAGGATGATGGACTCCCTCACGCGAACTCCTGCACCGATCGTTACACCTGTTCCTATGGACACATTTGGACCTAACTAAAAAAGAAAAGAAACAACATAGGTCCTTTAAGGTATCTTGGAGGGGTTAGGTGTCCAAGTCGCAACATCTACTGTAGCTACTGGGGTGCCTCAGGGCTCAGTTCTTGGACCACTTCTCTTGTCTACCTATATGGCATCACTAGGCTGTCATTCAAAAACATGGCTTTTCATATCACTGCTATGCTGATGACACTCAGCTCTACCTCTCATTCCATCCTGATGATCCAACAATAGCTGCTTGCATCTCAGCATGTCTAACAGACATTTCCTGCTGGATGAAGAACCATCACCTTCAACTTAACCTTGCCAAGACAGAACTGCTTGTGGTGTCAGCCATCCCAACACTTCATCACAATTTCTCCATCCAGCTAGGCACATCAACCATAACACCTTCCAGGATAGCCATCATATTGGTGATCAACTGAATTTCACAGACCACATTACTAAAACTGCCTGGTCCTGCAAATTTGCCTTATAAAACATAAGATCAGGCCCTTTCTATCGGAACATGCTACACAACTAGTTGTTCAAGCACTTGTTCTGTCCATGCTGGACTATTGCAGCACTCTCTTGGCAGGTCTTCCAGCCAGTTCTATCAGACCTCTGCAGCTAATCCAGAATATGGCAGCAAGAGTAGTCACACCTCTGTTCATTAATTTCCACTGGCTACCAATAGCTGCTTGTGTAAAATTCAAGGCACTGATGTTTGCCTACAAAACAACCACTGGCTCTGCACCCCTTTACCTAAATTCACTTCACCTAAATTCAGACTTATGTGCCCTCCAGAAGCTTGCATGCACTTTATAGTGCCATCCCAAATAGGCACAAAATCAATTCACAGACTTTTACCTTAACTGTTCCCGGCTAGTGGAATGACCTGCCTAGCATTGCATGGCTAGCATTCTGCAAATTTTCTGCTAAACATAATTTTTCACATT
Organism: Sinocyclocheilus anshuiensis; assembly: GCF_001515605.1. NCBI lineage: Eukaryota > Metazoa > Chordata > Actinopteri > Cypriniformes > Cyprinidae > Sinocyclocheilus > Sinocyclocheilus anshuiensis. The sequence continues at coordinate 830,608 of NW_015552538.1, forward strand.
GCACAACATTTCGTGTCACATTGCAGAAGTTTAATACATTGCAAATGATTGTTGAGGAACTCTAAATATCAGTATCAAGAAACACTTACCACAGCAGTTGGATCAATGTTGGCAGTTGGATGTATATAAACATTTCCTAAAATAAAATAAAAAAAATGCATTAGAAGGCCTGCATAAAGAGCTCTCTCAGACATAAAGCATTTACCTCTGGTCTTTGGCCCTCCTTCTCTATTAGTAGCTAACCTCTCTGGATGTGTTGTGTGATACTGGTTAAGATACAAACGGCTTGCATAGATCGCAGATCTGAAAAAAGAGGGGAGCATAACATTAACTACACTCATACACACACAATCAAATGTAGTTGCAACATTATCAGTGCATAAATGTGATTAAACAGCATATGTCAACAACTAACCCTGCAGATTTGATTTGGCTCCAAAAGCGGTCTGTTTTGTACACATATAATTTGCCTTGGCCTGCCAGCGCCGTAAAGATGTCCTGTTCCAGGCGGATCACCTCTGCCCGATGCCAGCCGTTGGACTGCTCCTCTCTACAGTACACAACCACATAGTACCAAATAAAGTCTTAATTGCACCCTCTGGTGATATCAGGAGATGTTTTACAACCCAGGACAGAGGATGATATAAAATGACACTATGATGGACAAACACATAATTAGGAAAGATAACTTGAACAAAAACAAATTAATGAAAATAAAAGGTAAATGCTAAAGATCCAGAGGGTTAAAAACAAAATGAAATGGCATTTGCACAGACACTCTTTAAACTGAACTGAGCTGGATGATGAAATCACTGAATTCAATGATGAACTGCCTTTAACTGAAAATTGAGTGTTTACTATTGTCATTCTGCATTATTGACACAATATTTTCCTAATTAATGCTGTACAGGTGATTTGACACAATCTGTATTGTTAAAAGCGCTATATAAATAATGGTGACTTGACTTGATTTGCAATGTATTTAACTTTCAAAACGTATTGTATTTATTAGTAAATCTCAATATTCAGTAAAATGTAACAGTCTGGTTCTGTAACTAAAAATTCCATTCATTTTCCCCATTGGGGAATTTAAGTCTTTGTTCAAGCCATCAATGCACATTATTTTCAAATATGTTTTAGATAATCATGTTTAATGGCAATTTTCATATACTTTTTTTGCTTCAAATCAAAGTTTGTGATGTTATCACAACATGTGTGACGTGTTTTTATCATCACACCACAACATGCTAACATGATTCTAGTTGACAGATCACACAAGCAGGTGAGCTCACTACAAAATCTACATCACACTTGCTCTTTCTCGTTCTACATTCAAACCAGACCTTCAGTCCACGTGCAAACTTACCCCTCATCGTAATATCTGATGATGGAACAGGAAACAGAATGATGGCAGACAGGAAGGAGTTAGAGGGGAAAAGATAAACGAAGAGAACCATGGGAAAGAAATGGATTAAGTATGCATGCACTTCCACTCAAGAACCCTACAGGATTTGTCCCACTCACAACAGCATGTCCTGTTGGTTCTTCTGGAAAACTGTTCCGATGTGCTGGAATATCTCTGGAGTGAACAGGTATATTCCACAGTTGATTATGTCACTCACAAATGTGCTGGGCTTCTCAACATAATGCAAGACCTGGAGGATATGATAAGACACTTATGATCTTATTTGTTATTGCTTCAAGTTTTTTAAATAAAAAATAAATAATCTTGATTACCTCATCGGTTTGTTCATTCTCAACAATGCAGCCGTAGTTCAGGGACTGTTTTCTGTTGGCCTGAAACGATCAGATTTGATTTTCAAGCACAACAACATCGTAACAAAACTCAAATAAAAACAGGCTAATAATAAATTGAGAATCCCGTTTTACAAGTAGCCTGGCTTGTGTCTTTCATTATAATCCATCTATGGCTTAATACATAAACACAAGAACTCCTAACCGTGGTGCCGAGGATGACAAAACTGTAAGCGTCTCCGTGCTCCTTCTGGAAGTCCAGCATCTCTGGCAGAGGAAACTCTGAGCACACGTCAGCATTCATGACAAAAAATGCTTCTGGACTGCCAGACAGAATCTGATCTCTGAAATGGTAGATTCCTCCTCCGGTGCCCAGAGCAGCGTACTCCTGAAGGTATCTGAGGGGGATTTCAGACAAGCCATGTAAACAAAAGCCTTTTCCGACTTTAAAAACAATAAATACAAATGTTAGCCTACATAATAAAGATATTATAAAGTAACTTACCTTATTGAGATTTTGAAATCTTGTTGGGCGCATGACAAAAATCTGTTTATTTCTTCATTGGGCTGATAAAAGCCAATAAGTAAGATCTCTTTCATATTCGGAAGCTAAAGAAAAAAATAAGTCATAAAAATTGTTAAAGGGGTCATATGATGCTTTTTTAAAGATCATTATTTTGTGTATTTGGTGTAACAGAATATGTTGACATGCTTTAATGTTCAAAAAACACATTCTTTTTCAAATACTGTACATTATTGTAGGTCCTCTATGCCCCGCCTCTCTCAAACGCGTCGTTTTCAACAAAGCCCCTTCCTTTGACAAGCGCAGTCTGCTCTGATTGGCCAGCTGACCCAGTGCATTGTGATTGGCCGAACACTGCAAGCACTCGTCAGAAATGTAACAGCCCTTACCATAATCGCGAGCGTCAGCTTTCAAAATAAATGTAATTTTGAGACTTTAGTCTTTGCAACTTCAGGGATCTTATCTATGCACAATCAGCTTGTAACACTCCAAAGAGAAAGGAAAACTTGAAATCGCATCATATGACCCCTTTAAACAAGTGCACAAATTTTCCCTATAGGGAAATTAATACAATATCTATTTATCTCTATATGAACTGAAAATATGCACCTTAGAGCAGGCCTCAATGTGATGCTGTAGCATTGGCACTCCAGCCACTGGAAACAGAGGTTTGGGCACCTCAAAAGACAGCGGGCGAAACCGGGTGCCTTTATAAACAGCAGGAACACAAAATCAGACTTTCCATAATTTGGGGTACATTTCATGTCCACTGATGCTAATTTTATTTTTCTAACAATTTTCTTTACAAAAAAAAAAAAAAAAAAACATTTTATCAATTAAAGGAAAGCTTATAATCTCACACAATTTCTTATTTTATTTTATTTGCTGCTTCTCATGTCCTTTCAGGGTATTTATATCAACACGGGTTGGCGTTTTGCATAACATTATCAATGATACGCAAAATATTACCAGAATAATGACATTTACGACATATTTAGGATTAAAACAAAGGCCCTGTCCTTAGTGACAATGCTGAGAATATCACAAAATGTTTTTTTTAAACAATAGGTCATGTACATATGGCAGAACGTACAAAATGTTGATGTTGTCAATCTGCACCACTGATACGAGTCTGAGGGATATTTACTCACCTTTTTGAGGACCTCCGATAAGAATAACAGCCTTCAGCATGATTACTTATTATTATTATATATACATATATGTGCAAAAATAAAAAAACTAAAAACAAATACTGCTGAGGTTGATGTAAACAGATGGTCGAGCAGGAAGTACTTAAACTCCTTCAGTGAATCGATTTGATGCATAAATGTCATTCCATGTTTGGCTTCAACGTGCATAAATTACAAAAAAAATGATTTGTTTATGTATCTAATTCCAAATTAAACAACATGACAGCAGTGTATAATCTAATGAGCTCACATTGACAGTTCCGGAAGTACTAGGTTTTTTTTTCTGTTTTTTTTTTTTTCAAAATAAAAGTCATCCAAATCCTCACTATCCTGTTTACTTCGGGGCAAATAAACTGGATAAACAAGACATCTGAATTATATAGTTTGATTTTTGCTATTATTATTATTATTGTTTAATTAATAATTTAATAAAGGTTTATTGTTTGTGATCGTTATACTTTTGTAATTGTTGTTTTTTTTACATTATTGCACATATGCTAAACAATATCAGTTCATAGTATGCAAGTAAACGGAACATTTTTCTGCTCTTTGTTAATGGTTGTGTTCTGTGTATTTTCTCACCTTTCTGAGTTCCTGTTCATTATTATTTCATAGCGAAAATATACAGTGGGAGAATATTATATTTCTTAGCACTTCAATCTTTTTTTTTCTGAGCTGAGTGTTGCTCTGAGGTTTGTAGGCCTATACCATACAATGTCATACAAGATACAATCAGTTATATTTCTGCAAGTGTAATGCAAAAGCTGAATAATTCATGGTGTAGTGGTGTGTGTTAAAGTGTGTCTAGACTGAAGGAGGGAAGGCCTGGACATGTTTTGCAGCCTGCTGCATGAACAGACAACCAAGGTCTTATCTGCCAGCCAAAACATGCAGGCAGTTCTTTTTCATTCAGATCTCTACATTGCAATGTGCAGATTCTGTAGCTTAATTTCGAAAACACATGGGGAAAATAACTTCTGTCACACTGTTACCAGGTATCAGAAACATGGTATCAAAAGCATTATGGTGAATAATGTGTAAATAAATATCCTATATTGATCTGAGAAAAGAGGGCTTCACTTGTACATCATAAGAGCATTCAGAGGTGTAAATAGAGGCCGTTTCTGACTCTGCATGACTGCAGGACTCTGATAAGCAGGTCCCCTGTGGGGCATTGCAGACTCTTTGTCTTCATGACAATGCAGAATTACAAGAAGGTTAAAATCAGACAACAGTATCAAATCTAACAAATAAGATTTCATTTTTTAATCTAAGATTTATCCCAGCCTGATCTATTAAATTTTGTATTAGCATGCATAAATGTATTTAACGTTTCAAAAAAAGTGAAATAGCATTTACTAAAGAAGATATCAATACACTAAATAATGCATATTTAAAAAGAAATTTAAGACACAAATGACCAATCACAAGTCAGTTAAAATAAAGCTAAGAAAAATGACCAGTCGCAGTACAGTATGCAAATATTACAATGATGTCATTGCTGCCTGCAACGTTTGAATGGAGAAAAATCTGATAATGTAAGTTCATGTAAGATTTGCTCATTTGAATCGTAATTTTCTTAAAAAGAATGATTTAATGTGTATAAAAAACCAAAGATAAAGAGCACACCGATCAAACTTTATCTGCACAACAAACTGTGTATCGACAATGCACGAGTGTGAGTGTCGATATAATTACGGTATATGTTTTAGCGCCGTCTGTTGGTAGACAGGTTTTACTACAAGATCATTAACTAATAATGACCAACTAACATTCAACAAATCCCTCTACTTGTTGAATACGAAATGTTGTGAATAAGACAACATGTCCACTTGACAATAACTGTGGAACACACAACACTATTTATACACTCACACACTTATTTATCTAACACACATACTTAGTCTACATTTCAATTTTGCACTAATATACCTGTACATACAAAACTATCTATTGTAATATACCTGTACATACAATTGTCAATTTGTATATTGTATTCCTTATTTACTTGTTCTATATTTTATTCATTATTTATTTATTAAATTTTTTTTATCTGAGTTTTTGTTCTGTTACTGTCATTCTGTTACACTGTGGAAGCTTCTGTCACGAAAACAAATTCCTCGTATGTGTAAACATACCTGGCAATAAAGCTCATTCTGATTCTGATTCTGATTCTTCTGATGTTCATGTGATTGTGAAGATATATAATAACACATATCTATTTGTTCAGATCACCAAAAAATAAATAGTTAATATAATTTCGAATACTAAACAGCTGTCACACAAAACAGTATTTTGGTAAGATGACTATAGACTAATTCGGGAAATAGATAGGCTACTGAGCGCAGTCCAGTGAGGACAGAACCCTGGAAACTGGAGACGGTTCCTGGTTCCAGCCAATCAGAGCGCTCCACACTACCAGTGTTGGGGAAAGTTACTTTTAAAAGTAATGCATTACAATATTGCATTACTCCATAAAAAAGTAACTAATTACGTTACTTAGTTACTTTTTATGGAAAGTAATGCGTTACTTTACTAGTTACTTGAAAAAAGTAATCTGATTACGTAACTCGCGTTACTTGTAATGCGTTACCCCCAACACTGTTCACTACATCACATGAGCAGAACAAGTTTGATGTCACGCTGGCAAAACAAATAAGAATAGATCATTTTTGTTGTTTAAAGTGAAAATAAAGTGTAACTGTATTGTTTACATAGCTCTATGTACTTATTTAGTATATAGCCTTACTGAGTCTGTCTTCTTAGAATGCATTGGATACTCTGTATGTGTGTAAATAGGGAGAGGGAGAGAGAGAGAGAGAGAGAGAGAGAGAGAGAGAGATGTATTAATATAGGTATTAATTTCTTAATTGAATTATTCAAGAACTTTAATTATGTGGCTTGTGTTTCAGGGACATCACAATGTCAAAGTCAAATCCCCCTCCAATTATGAAGAGTCAAGACAGCAGCAGCATGGAAACTATCCATACCCTCCCTATGGATATCCAGCCCAGCCAGGGGTGTACACGGGCCCGGGACAGCCTGGCATACACCCTCAGGCAGGGCATTGGCAGGGCCCTGGATACTGCCCTTCAGCAATGCCATCTATGATGCCATCCTTTATAACACCATATTTCCCTCCAACCTTAGTAAGAATCAAGTTCTCATGTGAATCATGAAGTGTAATCTGTTACTTCTCTATTGTATTTATTTGTTTCTTTTGTATGTACAAATCAAGTTTCTTTCCAACAAACTGTTGCATAGTGCAGCCTACCTTTGTACTGTTTAGTTTTGTACTGCATTTGTCTGCTTTATGAATAAAACTGAGCTGCTTTTTATTCAGAAACCATGCACTCTTGTTAGGTGGTTGAGTCTGGCATATATCTGGTACAGCAGATTTTTAGACAGCATGAGTGTTCGACATGCCTTCATTAGAAAGGTACTGAGACTATCTATTTTAAAATAGAACTAGTACTACAGATTTCTTAAGTATGTAAATGTACCAATAAAATGAGCAATAGCTTCATGTAAAGAAATTGGCTTGTGGTTGTTTTTGTACCAGGTTTACCTTATTTTAGCCATCCAGCTGTTAATCACTACTTCAATCATCGTGGGGTTTACGTTTGTGTGAGTATGATAAATAAATTCACAAAACAACTGAACATTTATGAACCATTGTGTAAATGTAATGCATTATACATACAATGTAATGTAATGAAATGGGTGTGTTTGTGTTCATCCCTCATCTTACAGTGAGCCTGTGCGTCTTTTTGTGGTCCAAAATCCTGCCATTTATTGGGCATCGTGAGTGATTTTACTGTCATGTCTTCTTTCTTTAAAAGAATACTCTGTTATTTTCAGTGCCTACATAGAAAATAATTTTGACTTGTTCTTTAGTTTGTTAAAAACAGCAGAAAACCCATTACAGTAATGCATTTACAATGGAAGCAAGTGGGTGGCACTATAAATAAATGTAAAAAAAAAAAAAAAAAAAACAGTTGCAAAAGTATGACCATGACATTTAAAGTGATAATTCCCACAAAAATGAATCACTACACTCTTGCCATACAACAACGGTCAAAATAACGATAAAATAACATCAAATTATCTTTAAACTAGTCTATACAACCTCTATATAGACTATACAGTCTATACTCTATCTTCCAAGTCTACTGAAAACATAGTATAGCATTGTGTGGGGAACAGACAAAGACAAAGTTAAGTTGTTAACTATTAGAATATGGGTGGGTGAGGATGATTAAATTATAATTTATGGGTGAGTTGTTCCTTTAATGCAGTGGTTCTCAACTAGGGGCCCTCAGCAAGGTCTCAAGAGGACCAAAAATGGTTTAAAAGCAGACAAAACAAGCTAAATCAACTAAGAGTACCAAGATTTTTTTTTTTACTTTTAATGTACCCCCTCAACAATTGTTTGTTTTCTTTGAAGAAGCAGGGTTCCCACAGACCAGAAAACCTGGATATATGAGGAAGCCTAATTAAAAGTTAAAAAAAAAGTGTGATTTCTGGACCTAGAAAAATCATGTATATTATTGGCCATTTTTTTAATGAAAAACATATTTTTTAAAATCTCTATCCACTAAATCATGAATAGCTGGATAAGTCAGGTAGTCCTGTAAATTCATAGGTTAAAAAGAGTGGGATCCCTGAAGAACATTCAGCTCCAAAAATGTGTAATTATTGTCATTATTATCATTATAATGTCATAAGGAGTGCCTACATATTCAAATAAGGTTTGAACTCAGACTAGGGGCACTTTGAATATTGTTGTGGACAATGGAGTCAAAAACTGTCCGACAGGTGCATATTTTATGCATATCTCATATTAACATGAGATTGATGTGGTAGAATTGCTGACCAAACTTGTCTTTGGAAAGTAAGGCCTATATCCTGTCTTATGAATGATTAACCAGTAAAATACCTGTTATATTATATAATATACCTATACCATCAATGTCTCAGGTGCCGTGGCCGCATATGCTGTATGGCGCTTGTGGGGCAATAGTCTTTACCTTGGTGAGTTTATGAAAAAATATTATGGAAAAAAACATACTTTAAAAGAATAGACTTACAGTAAGTGTGAACTAAATGTCATGTTTTAGGATACTTAATTGCATATTATTTACAATTAAATATAAATAAAACTGTATTATAGTACATTTTAATATGAACTATTAGCATAGTTGAATAATTATTCATAATCATGCATTTATAGTAAATAATATTTAATGTAATTTCTGTTGAAACTTGTATATCATGTATTTAAATATAATTGTAAATACAAAGTGCAATTAAAATATATTAACTTTAAAAGTAATATGAAATTACAGTTAAAATGATCATGTGCTTTAGTATGTTAGTCAACACATCAAATTAAGTGTGCTTTAAAGTGTGACGCATCAAAACAATGGGTTAAAATGTAATTCAAAGTAACAATGCTTTAAATTTGACATTATTACATTATTAAAAGTGCAATTGAGTGTAAGAAACAGTCTTGAAATTTTATTTTCTTTAATGGCTCTTAAGTGGCCTTACATTAAATTAAAGGGGTCATATGATGCGATTTCAAGTTTCTAGGCGAAAGCAAAAGCACTTTATTTGGCCTTCCGGAAGTAGATGTTATCTGCAAGTAGTTTTTTTTAAAATATACTTTATTGAAGTACACATTCAATACAATTAAGCACATTTTTTTTCACAATGGAATGCTAAATGATTGCTCGTCTTTTTATAGTTTTTGGCTTACCACACTCAGCTGCTCATTGGAAACCGAGCAAACAGCATCAGCCCTGAGGAATATGTCTTCGGAGCTCTTTCCCTCTATGTTGATATCGTCCAGATCTTTATCTTCCTCCTGCACCTCACAGGAAGCTCTTTCGAGTAAACAGATAAACGCGTTTGAGCGTTTCTGTCTCAGAGACTGATCTTTCTTTGAGCTTATCTTGACTTTTTCAATCACATGGATCTCAAGTATTACCTTCAACACTATGACTGTTATTAAAATGATTTTGTTGTGTTGTTCCACAGATGTTGCTCATACTTTCACCAAATTGATTGTCACTTTATTTACAATATGCACTTTATTTTTGTAACGTTCCACCTGTTCATTTGCATTTTGAAGTCTACTGTAAAAGCGTGAGCATGTACTAAAACAGTGATTTGATTTATGTATTATCAATGTTTAGCCTATTATGAATTACCATTGTGTATGAAATGTGCTTTATAAATAAACTTGCCTTGCCTTGCCTATAACCTGAAGGGAAATAAAATGAAGAGAAACTATCAACAAATGTATGATGACTATTGGCTATAAAACAGGAAATGAACTACATTGGCATTTCACAACAGAAAGTGATGTAATATTAACCTTCAACGGTTGGGGAATCACTTAGTAAGTGCTTATGATTTGAAACATAGTCAAGAATATATGTACAACATTAAAAATCATTTTCAAACTTTCCGAAGAAAAATACTCAGAAACGTACCATTTAGTTAATTTATTGTGCATGTACTGTTTAAATTATTTGTTAACATTCTCAAAATCTTGGTGTCAAGGAACATCATCAGTAGAAAAACACCTACATGTACAGTATGACTTTAATAATACATGTCAAAATATCACCTGTATTATATAGCAGTTAACACCGATTCCCTTCAATGTATATTAGTTTTATCTAACATCCGTAATGTTGTGTCTGGTGATAAGTATTATAAAAGTGGTTGAATTTGTGTCGGTTAATCATCATGGCACTTCCACATCCTGGCACATCCAGATCCCTGATGGCTGGGTGTCCGAGAGGTTCTACTGCTTCAGGCGGGACGGGAGACGAGAAGCCGACTGGCTGCTTTAATCTTTATGGGGTCAGGCGTTTGGGATCACGAGGGAACATGGAGGTCTGACGTACATTATGTAGGCCGAGATAAAGCATGGTCACTCTCTCCAGACCTAAGAGATGGCAGACATTTAACATATACACATACACAAGTCCCATAGATATTTTTAAATGAGAACTAAAACACTGAAACGGAATATTTTAGGATTTCCAGTCATATGATTCTTCCGAAATCAATCTAATATGCTGATTTGGTGTTCAAGAAACATTTCTTATTATCAACAGTTAAGCCACTTAATATTTTAATGACTAGAAAGTTCAAAAGTACAGTATTTATTTTACATAGCAATCTTTTGTTACATTATAAATGCCCTGGCCTTAAGTGACCCAAAACCTTTAAACAGTAATTAGTCTGTAGAATAGACTGTTTCTAAGATTGTAAAAAAATGTTTGTTACCTATGCCACCGCCAGCATGAGGAGGAGCTCCATAACGGAACGAGTCAATATAGGCCTTGATCTTCTCCAAGTCTGTAACACAGAGCAAAAAATGTATCATCTATGACAAAACAGACTTTAGAGTAGCCAATATTTACCATAAGGATAAAGTACAACGTGTTGTAATTCAAATGCATTATAGTCTCTCCGCATTCTGTGTATTCCTGTTTATTGGAGCATCACTTTTAAGAACACGGATGCTGTGTTTCAGTGTAGTTACCGATGCCATGGTGCATTGCTCTTTCAGTGAGCAGCTGGGCATCGTGGACTCTCTGAGCTCCAGACAGGATCTCCTCTCCTCTCATGAACATGTCATACGAGTTGGAGTATTTCTGCAGGAAGAACATGTAAGGTTTGTTATGAACCATGTGGCGTCTGAATAAAAAGTGATGTATTTATATCTAAAGGCTTCTAAACACTTACCGGGTTGTTGGGGTCAGGCATGGTGTAGAACGGCCTTACCGCCAAGGGGTATTTGTCCAGCACATAGAAGTCAGTGTCATACTAAAATAAACACAAAGATGTGTTTAATTTATATGTGCCATATTCCACTCATTTGTACAAACATATTTGTCCTGGTTTCAATATTTCTGGAGCTAAAAACATTGATCATTTAGATTTACATTACAAGGTAATTTAACACTTTCTCTGACCTTAAGCAAACAAAGCAAACAAAGGTGTCACCAACAGACTTCAGAATGACCCATTTTTTGTGGTTTCCATAAAATATCTGGGTGGACTGAAGAGGGAGCTTGAGAGCATTAGAGTATGTCTGCTCTTTTATTTCAAGGAAAATCAGAAAATGGTGTAAGATATATTTATATATATATAAAAAAATAAAAATGTATATATATATATATATATATACAGTATATATATATATATATATATATATATCAGAGGTTGTGTTAGACTTTAACATTGTCCGGACAGGGTCGCAAAAATTCCGTCATAATCTACTATTACCCGCCATTTTAATTTTCATATTTTAATTATAATAACACATTTAATTGCTTGTATTTTTGTTTTCATTTTTAATAATGAACCTACAGGATGAGCATATAGGCTTATGCATTTATTTATTTATGATGAGAACAGATGAACAGAGACTGTGCGTCACTTCATGTTCAATACCACACCAGGCAGTAACAGCTGAGGCCACTAAAAACAACAAAATATGCTAGGGCTGGGTAAAAAAAAAAAAAAAATCGATTTCTCTGTGTGTGTGTGTGTTCTTTTAAGCTTTCTATTCATCAAAGAATTCTAAAAGAAAACAACTTATCAATGTTTCCACAAAAATATGAAGCAGCATTGTTTTCAGCATTGATAATAATAATACATGTTCTTTAAGCAGCAAATCAGCATATTAGAATGATTTCTGAAGGATCATGTGAAACTGAAGACTGGAGTAATGATGCTGAAAATTCAGCTTTGCCATCACAGGAATAAATTACTGTTTAAATATTTTTTAAAAGATTTGTTGCATTTTTAATCAAATAAATCCAGCCTTAGTGGGCATAAGAGACTTCTTTTAAAAACATAAAAAAATCTTTCCCAGCACAAACTTTTGAACAGTAGTGTATATTATTTATGTTTAAAAGATCTTTTACCTTCTCTTTCACAAGACGACCAAGCAGCTTTTCATTAGGTGTGCTGAGGAAGAAAAAATAAAATTATTACAAATCTGTTCTAAAACGTTACAGATTCCCTGTGTGTGCAATGTGGGAAATTCAATCAAAGAAAGCCACACTGACCTCAAATCTTCTTCATCCCCCATTTCCACCCCAGCAGCTCTGAGCATTGCCACTGCCTCCTTATACTCCAGTCTCAGCGTGGGCTCCAGGAACTTGAACGGCTCACTGGGATACTGCTTATTCACCGTCTGGATCTCTGTCTGGAACCTGGATTGCATCCACATCACAGACACACAATGAGAGAGAATAAGTAGGCAGAACAGAGATTTGCACGAAATGTGGGCCCAAAATTCAATTGAAGGCTTCAAATAAAGTTTCTAAAGTGATTCTCAAGGCTTCCATTAAAGGGGTCATATGATGCGATTTCAAGTTTTCCTTTCTCTTTGGAGTGTTACAAGCTGATTGTGCTCAGTTTCATCTTCCAAATACTATTTTCTACACCATTAGTGGGCAAATGTTATTTTTCTCAATGCTGGTCAGGTTGTTTGTGATGATTGGATAAATCATTAATGAATTCCACATAAAGAGAATGCTGGGTCAGATTTCCGTTTGTAAGTAACAGTAAAAGGCTTCAAGTATAAAGTAAAATACTTGCAGTATTAACTTGAGCACTAGATGGCAGTGTATATCTTTGTTATTATAAATCACATGAATGTGTTGGCATTTCTGTCACGTGAAGAAACTATCAAGGGAAACTCATGTGATTTTATTCTCATGTGATTTGCTTCTTATTAAAAGGAAATAGGACTTCACTAAATTATTTGCAAATTTAAAGCCATGTTGAAGGAGTCACATCTCTTACCGGTCACGTAGTCCCTTAAAGATCTGAACCATGGTGTCAGTAATGGAGTCAATGACCTCATGGTAATGGTAATTGAAAGCCATTTCAATATCCAGCCCCACAAACTCGGTCAGATGGCGATGAGTGTTGGAGTCCTCAGCCCTGAACACTAGGAGAAACATTTGCATAGTCAACTGAGAGAATCACATTCATAGTAACCTCAGTATTTAAATTAAACCACTGGGCGATTAATTTTAAACACTTTACTATTGTTCACGGCTGACGGAAATTTCCCATCATGAAATAAATAAGAGAGGTCCCCATTTTCAAAATTCAAATTGCGTTACAGTGTTATTATAGTTAACCAAAACTAAACTATTTAAATGTTTTTGTTAATTTAAATAAAGCAGAAATAAAATAAATATAAATATTAGATGAAAAACGTAAAATTAAGCTTTGACAACTAACTGAAATAAAATACGTTTATGTACGTAAATGAGTAAAAACAAAAAATAAACAGAAAAGCTAAAAGAAATATCAAAAAACAAATGACAAACACACAACAAAATGACTGACACCTAAACTAAAATTAAAGTGAAAACTGAAACTATAAAAATAAAAGCTAATTTAAAATATGAATAAATTCTCTATCCACCTTTTTCTTCAAACGCGGAAGTAAGCCTATGGGTGAGACTTCCGGTTCATTAGCCGTTATAGATAAATAATGAGAAGAATAACAACGTGCAGTAAACGGTAAAACTGTTTGCACTACAAACCAGTGTGTTCATAATTAAGATAATACATTAAAATAATATCACAAGACACAAATTTTCAATATCAAGCAGCAAAAACGAACTGTTTTGTACAGCTAAAAATGGCTGGACGCGGATGAGACCGGAAGCTAGACCCATAGAATTTACAAATGGCCGCGCCCATTTTACTGCAAGAAAAAGGTGGATAGTATATAAATAATTCTAAAACAACACTAAATTTCCTTGTAGCTAAATTTCTAAAATGCTACTTTTTCAAATTTTAGTGTCAAACAACAGGATCATCAATAATGTCTTGCCCAGAATTTGAACATTTCCAGGTAAAAGAAAAAAACAAAAAAGAAGCTGTTTCTACATTGTGACTTCCCATCAGCAGAGGTCCGTGATGAGCTGTATTTTTCTGAAGTCTTGCGTCCCACGGCTCTGCTGAAAGTGTTTGATATTCTTGCTCTATTCAGTGTGCTGCACAGGAGGGATTTCTGTGCCCGCCAAATGCACCAAGAGTGCAATCCGTCTATTTATCCTGCAGTATGTCCTGATCTGCATACTGGCAGGGAGGAGATACTGGTGAAGGTGACCTCTACAGATAGACGCAGAAATACAGCGGCCAGATGCTTTTGAGGCTACAGTCTACAGTATATGATTGCCTCTGGGTCTTCTGGATTGTTTGCTATCCACCTTAGATATGACCTGAGGATGGGAACAGCATATTGAAGGGAAGGGAAGAGACAGGAGGGTGTATTTTAATGCTTTACCTGGTCCGACACAGAAGACTTTGTCAAAGTCAGCACAAATGCACATCTGCTTGTAGAGCTGAGGCGACTGGGCCAGGTATGCACTGGTTTTAAAGTAGGAGACGGTGAAGACATTTGCTCCACCCTCGCTGGCAGCTGTGAACAATACACAAAGACATATGCACTGTGATCATAGGTATTATTTTGTCCGCAGATGTGAGGACAGAGAAGTGCTAATAATTCTCATGGTAAGTATGGTCATCATAAGAACATGATGTTCTATAGGGCACATAGAGTTGGGTGTGGGCACTGGATGTCATGCGGTTTTACTGAAAGAACACAATGTTGATCTGTTGAGGGTGGTAGATCGCAACGAAGGCGGCAAAGTTTAAATTTGAAATGCGTCACTAAGGCTTTTTCTGATTGGCTGGTCGGGCTACAGAGGAAATGAAAGTAACTGTTTTCCTTAACAGCGAAAACCACATAAACACAACGGGGGGTTTTGCTGAGAGAAAGTGTTGTAACACCACCAAGACGTTTACTGACGTAATCCCTAGTCTTTAAAATCATTGGTGGACTAAAAAAGCAGCATATTTAAGAGGTGGTTGAAGTAGTTGAGCTACATCATTTTGGCGCTCGACTTCCATCAACTCTAAAGACAGCACCCTGATCAACAAGCAATCATTCAGGAAAAAGTAAAAGTATTAAGAAAACAAAAGTAGTAACACAGATAACAAATATATTTTCTATATATTGTTTTTTATTAGATTTTGTAAGGAATAGTTTTTTTAATAAATTAATCAAAAATAATTTATTTTACATTCCCTCCTGTCATTACAAAAGTCATTATTCTTTCATTATACCAATAAAGTTTGATTATACCACTAAAATGAAAGCTCCTTTCTGCCTCAAATTATAACTTAATAAATAAAATTGTAACAGTGACCTTATAATTTACAATGCAACTTTATATCTCAATTTGCTTGTCTTATTTTAAACTTTATCTCACAATTATCTCTCTTTACTTTTTAAGGTAGAATCAGTCTTCCATGTAAAATGAAATGTTTTGAAATCAGTAAATTATGATTTATACTATCAAGCTCCAAAACGGACAAAAGTTTGCAGTCGGTATGATTTATTTTTTTTATTTTTGATATTTTTGAAAGAAGTCTCTAATGTTCACAAAGGCTACGTTTATTTGATCAAAAATACAGTAAAACAGTAATATTGTGAAATATTATAACAGTCTTTTTCTATTTGAATATATTTTAAAATATCATTTATTCCTGTGATGGCAAAGCTGAATTTTCAGCACCCATTACTCCAGTCTTCATTATCACATGATCCTTCAGAAATCATTCTAATTATTACCGATTATCAATGTTGAAAACAGTTGTGCTCTTTAATATTTTAGTGGAAACTATGATATTTTTTCAGGATTCTCTGATGAATAGAAAGAGCTGAGAAAACAATCAATTTGCAGAGTTTTGAGTCGAGTCAACAGAAGCAGGCCCTGAACTCTTCACAAAGACAGCTGTGTTCATGAATCCCAGCAGATCCGACAGCTCTTGGTGTACCCACCATCTCAAGAGTGCTAACATGGCATCCTATCACTGACTGGAGACATATCTCCTTAATAAACACCACTTTTTCTTCAGCCAGTGTTTTGACAGTGTCGCTGTCTGTTTTTTACCTCAGAAAATGAAAAAGTATCAATCCTTGAAATTGAAATTTTTAGAGACTGAAGGTGCAAAGAAGGAACAATAAACTAAGTTGGACAGCGTGAGCAGGAAATCATTCAGAAGGCTCAGTGTGTGAGGACAGAGATAAGACCTGTGCTACTCCGTCCCTGCAGTCATGAATACAGATACTCCAGTGTGAACATGGAGACAAGATCATTTGCCTCATGTCATCTCAAAAGTTCTGTGAGATTAAAGTCACGATGAACAGAAGTAGCGACACAGCTTTTCTTCTAGATTGTGATGTACTTCCAAATGAAATGGATTATTAAATTACAGATTACTGAATATGAGTTTACAGTCAGCTATAAGAAAGCCTGGGTTTAAACTGATTAAATGGTTGGAGAAGTCTGGCATACGTCAACACAGAAGTCTGTAGTTTCACCTGAAGATGAAACATGCATGGATGAATTATGGCATTCGAAAAGACATTTAACTGCCATAATGTGGCAGAATTCAGCACAGCCCGGCCTTCATTACATCATTAAAAAAGTTGTTCCAGAGGTGGATTTGTTTTGTTTTGATAAGACATGATGAAAACAGATCATGATGATAATTTAACCAATTTGTAAATTAATTGCTTCTATCGTGCTATTATTTGTGCTTGTTGCTTAAAGGGGTCATATGATGCAATTTCAAGTTTTCCTTTCTCTTTGGAGTGTTAGATCACAAATGCAGACATGGTTTTATGTTTATGTGGCACAATGCAACGCAATGCGTAAAAAGACAGTATAAGTCATTATAATCCGTAATTATGTCCCCACTGGATGCAACAAATGCCTCGTTTATAATGGGTTTTAATGTTTTTGTCTCGTCGCTCCGGGAGACTGCATCACAGTATGGTAAGGGGCGTAACATTTCCGTCACAAGCAAGAATTCGGCCAATCACAACGCACTGGATAGCTGGCCAATCAGAGCACACCTCGCTTTTCAGGCCGATGAGCTTTGTAAAAATCGACGCGTTTCAAAAAGGCGGGGCATAGAGGAGAAACAATAATGCAGAGTATGTGGAAAATAATGTGATTTTTGAACATTAAACCGCATAAACACATTTCATTACAGCAAATACACAAAATAATGTTCTTTTTAGCAACATCATATGACCCCTTTAATCTGGTCAGCACATATTCATTTTCAAAAAAGACTTTTTAGTTTCTCTGAAAACATAAGAGCTTTGAGTTTTGATATGCAAGTAAATAACTAGTGAACTACTCCTCTGACATTTCTTCAAAGGTATGCAGAGAGATGTGAACAAACAGAGAGAGATGAAGTGCACTTGGAGAAGACCGTACCAGAGATGATTTTGGGGGTCTGGATCTCCACAAAGCCCTTGTTGATAAGCGTGTCTCTGAAGAGCTGACATACGCCCGACTGCAGCCTGAAGATGGACTGGCTGGTCGTGGTCTGTGAAGGAAGACGCATGGTTAGTAAACAAGTTACGTAACCTGTTTGTTTAGGTGTTGCCAGGGAGCAACTTCTCTTTTTATGCCGTTTTAACACCTTGAAACCTCTGCTTTGCACTGTGAAGTTTACATAAGTATCTCTGGAGAAGTTCAGGAGAAAACAATGTTAGATCTCAAAAGACCTCTTTTTATTATGTTCTAATAAAATCTCTCTGGCAACTGAATATATTCTGGTCATTTTTGTCAAGAGATACAAATAAATTAGATCCTCTTCACAGGACCAAAGGGACAGAGTGCTTGAAAATCAATCTTCAGCAACAATCAAACCTCCTGAATCCTCTGGTCTCAAACAAAAAAGCTTTCTCAGCCTGAATTTCCCATGAATCAGATGACTCCCTGATGACCCGTGATATGGGCCACGTTTCCTCTTTCTTCATGACTTACAGAGAGCTCGCATAAATCCTAGAGAAACAAACAGCTTCTATCTCAATATTTCAAGGATCTTGTTTATTGGATTTGATTCAGTTAGGACAGACTCACTTTTGCAGACAAGAATTCATTGTGATAGAATAACATTAAGATTTCTGTGGAGATTTAAGGTAATTAGATCTACTCTGGTTCCATGTTTGTAGTTTTATAACCACATTATAAACCTCCACTCCCCTTAGGGGGATTTTAGACCCGTAAATAACATATAAATTACGCTGATCCAAAAGCTAGTAAGCAGTCTTGCAGTGCACTGCCTATATAGGCAGCCACCTTCTATTATTCGAATGAATATGACCGATTTGATAAGCAGCAACTCTGCAGACAGATCTACAACATGCATGTGCATAAACTGGACTGGTATCAAAACAGCTGTTTTTGCATGATTTGACATGAAGAGGCTAAATTTATGATACTATTATTATCAGATTTTATTGCTGCTTTTAAATCTAATTTTGACATCCAGTCTTGAAAAACAGTTTAGAGTTGCTGGTCGTCAAGCAGATAAGAGTTGTACTTACTGTAAAGGGTGTTAATCAAGATAGTTACCGAATGAAGTGACTCTGGTTTGAACTTAACATAATAAATACTAAACATAAATAGCAGACATAGATAATTGGTAAAATAGGTAATTATTAATTAGATAGAACTATACAGTTTTCAGTACTGAAAATAAGTACACAGGAAGTTTGGGGTCAGTAAGATTTTTCATTAAGGTCACATTTATTTGATCAAAAAATACAGCAAAACAGTAAACAGTAAAATACAAATAACTGTATTTTAATATATTTAATAATGTAATTTATTCCTATGATGGCAAAGCTGAAGCTTCAGCATCATTACTCCAGTCTTCAGTGTCACATGATCCTTCAGAAATCATTCTAATATACTGATTTGATGCTCAAGAAACATTTCTCAAGATCTACAGTGGTGTGAAAAAGTGTTGGCCCCCTTCCTGATTTCTTATTTTTTTGCATGTTTGTCACACTTTAATGTTTCAGATCATCAAACAAATTTAAATATTAGTCAAAGATAACACAAGTAAACACAACATGCAGTTTTCTTTTTCACACCACTGTATTTACCTACCTACCTACCTACCTACCTACCTATCTATCTATCTAGTCACAATGCATTCTGGTATTGCCCTCTTTGCAAAACAAAGATCATAAAAGCATATCTTAGAAGGCCGTATTAATTTGCTGCCTTCCTTTTAGAAAACTTTCGCATCTAGGTAGACAGCTTTGGTTTTGGGGGGAAAAATGCCCAAAAAAATCCATATTATCATTACTGATTTATAACTTTGAAATGGGTTCCTAAGACTTTTGACTAATGAATTTGATTAGTTTAAAAAATCATTAAATAAAGATTGCACTTACTAACAGCACAATTCTAGTAATTAAATATAGCTGAATGCATCTATAAAAGTTTAGACTTCATATAAACATGCAAAGGTCATGGGCATGACTGTGGGAAACCTGCAGAAATAAAATGTTTTTTAAAATGACAGTTACTCTGATAATTTATGACCATAATGCAGTAAATGTAATTTAAACAGGACAATAGTACTTCCTCTTATTAACATGCTAGTAAATATCAAGAAGTCAACAGATTAAGACACTCTGTCTATATTCTTAGTGCAGATCATGATAACACGGCACCGGGGGTGCGCTGCGAGGACATTAAGCGACTCGTCTGTGAAGCTGAGTGGTTGTACAGTTAATATGCAAAGCTGCTATCAGCGGAGTGTGTAAACATGCAGGTTTCAGTTGCCGTCCTCACACATTTCTCACTGGGGGCGTGTAGAAAGGAGCTGTGTGCGTCACTCTAGTGTTCGCAAGGCTGCAGTGAAAAGCGAAGAGGCACAAAAAGCTGTTGTCCTGCGGTTTGACTCCCCCGCCTCACACTCTCAGATTTCTGCCTTCACTTTCTGGAAGTTCTCAAAAAACGGGCCGCTGTCTCAGAGCAAGGTGCGCTGTGGCAGTCCTATAGCACTGCCAGATTTCAATCTCATTTGGTGTGTGAAAAAAAAAAAACACAAGGTGTGTGTGGGTGCGTGACACGGAGGTCTTTCATTATGACAAAGCTAAGCCTGCAACCGCTGGAAACTGTTTATTCCTTTACTGTTCACTAAAATGAAAATGTGTGAGGCAGGCCAGGTCTGTTCACACAGACACATTGTCTCAGAAACAGGTGCTCTCACAAAGAACAGGCGGCCAATCGCAGCGCTCGAGTCCCACAACCACATCAAGGCTTCATAAATCTGAACAATACACTCATTGGGGATTCTCCTTTATTTCAGAACCTTATCGGTTTTTTCATGCTGCACAATATCAGGAAGTCAGGGAGGACAGAGCGAGGAGGTCTATACAGTAGAAACTGAAGCAAGCTATCCGTTAACTTTCCCATTCATCCAAATAGGTGTGTTTAACTTCATGTGGTCTTGTGCAGGATGACTGGCATCTGACTTGAAGCAGTGCATGCATTTTCAAAATTATGTAAGAACTGAGATGGCACCAACGCCACGTCACTGTGATGTATGCCAACAAAGTACTGCAAAAGCGATTTTCTTCAAAGCGGCTGCACGATTGGCTGGATTCACTGATGACAACGCATGTTTCTGAAACTTTGGTTCGTCTAATGCTTACAAATCTTTTCATGTAAACTTAATGTTAAATTGTGTCATATTTATCAAAATAAAACGGATAAAATATAGACCCCACTTTATTGGTATTTGGATAGTACATGCTTATGTTGAACTTTATTCTTGTACATACAACCGCAGTATTAAGCAGTACATAAAGTATTAAATGAAAATAGTTTTCTGTCGCTACATGAAAACATCTGAAACGTCCATCTAATGATGTCTGAAACTCCTCAGCTGCAGCTGAAGTCGAACATACCTGTACAAATGCACTGTACAAATGTGCTGTACAGTGTTTAATGGATTGTACAGAAGTACAGTGTGTTTGATGGACTGTACTGTTCTTTAACAGCATACCAATTGTTAAGCTGATGAAATGTCTTTCCGAAAAAAACATTCAGTAGACAAATCTATAAAATAATTTTGAGAGTTGTAAATTGTAAAATATTTTATGATCCAGGACTTTCATTCACTGCGTGCCATTGTAAATATAGCAAGTCTATTTCTCACAGCCTCATTTTTATCACCGTTACATTCAATAAGGCAACTAACCTGACTTAGGTCTATTGGCATTTGCTTGACTGGTACAGGGCCAATCACCTGAGACATAAATGTCATGTGACTATTTACAGGACAATGCTAACCAACCAAATCCTGACCCCTGGACAGATAATTCATCTTGAATGAAATCAGCGAGAGATGGATACAGACTTACCCTCAGATCGATAACTCTGTTGTCCAGTCTAGTGTCCTGATTGACAGTGGCTCTTCCCTCCTGAAAGAAAAAAAGAAAAGGTCATGATTACTCAAAAGAATTTCTACAACATTCTGTTGATAGCTCACAAATCAATCTGATTGGTCCCAAATGTCATGTCATTCCAAACCTATATGATTTTTTTTTCTTCTTAATCATGGCTTAATATTTTTTTTCTGCCAGCAAAAGAACATTTACAAAAAGAAAGTTTACTACAAGCTGGAAATTATACAGGTCTAATATACACCACTACCCAAAAGTTTGGAGTATTTTCTTTTAAGAAATTAATACTGATGAAAAAAACTTTTGAAGCAACTCTTTAAATTCATAAACACAATTTTGCTGGAAAATAACAGCATACAATGCACAACTGACTGGACTCTGGAATGTATTTACTGATGCTTTCAGGACTATCACAAGACATTTAGCAAATTCAACAAAACTTCACCAATGTCAGAAGCTAGATCACATTATCGTAGTGACAAATCAGCAGTTTCCAACAACAATTTGAAGTACATCACAGAAAACCAGCCTTATTGTGGAACCCTGTTCCATAGAGCAGAAAAGATGTCAGGCAGGTCGTTCTTCTTTTCCATACAATGAAAATAAATGACCAGAGGCATTCATCGTATGGAAGAAAGAAGCATCCTGATGAACATCAAAAACATCTTAAAATTGTAATGATTCAACACTTTCGAATGGCAATGTATAAATCGGAATCTAGATTCAAATTATTTCTCTTGCAGAGGCCCCAAGGCCCCTGAGCTCTAAGAGTTATGTTTCCTTCATAAAGCCTGCAGGAGCTGAAGACTGATCAACAGGCTGCTCATCCTCAGACCGCCTGATAAGACACAAGCGTAATGAGGCGGCAGATGCTCTGTCTGACTGACATCGTAGAATCCCTGCAGAGAACACCTGGATAGCAACTGCAGCTGGTTTCTTCTTACTACATAAACACTGCACCACCATTAGCTGTCTGACGTCAAGAAAGACAGGCAAAGACAGAAGCCATGATCACAACAGCCATTTCTGCAGTGTGCAGAATGTATACTGTGTAAAGTATGTACATTTTCTGCATGTATGGTATGCCTGGATGACCTGCTGCATTTGCTATGAGAAATACACAACAAATTACACCGTATAGAATACTATATACCATAATGCAATGCTCTCAACAATGTAGCTTACTACTGTTTAAGGTGAAGGTTATTTTTATTTGTATAGCACCTTAAAACAACATGAATGATCCTGCTTTAAGAGATAGTTCACTTAAAAAAGAAAAAAAAAATCATTATTTACTTAGTCTGCTGAACACAAAGGAAGATATTTTGAAGAATGTGTGTAACCAAACAGTTTCTGGTCCCCATTGACTTCCATAGTATTTTTTTTTCCATAATATGGAAGTCAGTGGGGACCAGCATCTGTTTGGTTACACACATTATTTTGTGTTCATTAGAAAAAAACAACAACAACACGTTTGGAACCACTTGAGGTTGAGTAAATGATGACAGAATTTCCATTTTTTGGGTGAACTATCCCTTTAATGCATACTATGCTGTGTATATACTGTGCAGTATGCTTGTATTCCATTCCTAACAGAAAAAAAACAAAAATAATTTAGATATAGAAATAGAGAGAAAACAACCTCTTTTAACTCAACTCGTCTAAGAGAACTTTGACTGTGGATTATCATAACACTGAACTGAGGGAACTGTTTAACATTTTAAGCTTTCATTTGTGTTCTGCTCTTCTCTCATTACCCACAACTTTTCAACTTTCTCACCCATTGTTTCTCACCTCGTCTCCTTCTCCCTCTGGCCTGACAGCATCTTCAAGCTGAAGGGGAAGTCTGGCCTCAGACTGGCTGATCACAAAGATCTGAGACAAAGACACAGAATAGGGAACGAGAGTTTAGGTTATTATTAGATACAAAACAAAAGTCGTCGTCTAGCAGAATGTCCAAGCTGCTTTTTTCCATACAATGAATGTGAAATAGTGAACTCGGTTGTCTCTGGTCCACTCCACTTTCACTGCGTGAACTAAAGCAGCTCGTAAACATTCTGCAAAACTGCTCCTTTTGTGTTCCACATAAGAAAGTAAGTCATACAGGTCTGAAACAACATGAGGGTCAGAAAATGATGGTCATATATTCATTTTGGAGTGAATTACCAAGTTAACAGCATGTTACTACAGGTGAATTGTACCTGCAATTAGATTTGGTACCATTCATTGGTTATAGTACATATAAGGCCAAAACAAATTCCACTGGTCTTCTTGTGGGGATAGAAGACCCTAATGCTCTCTCAGTCAAATAAAAGAGATGAATCTCAGATCTCTACCCTCTCCACATGGAGCTCCACATCCTGCTGGGAACAGCTCTCGATCTTCTGCTCCACCTTCTTCACCACGGCCTCCACGTCAATGATGCTCTCCTTCGTGAGGCTGTAAACCGAAAAATACAGCATGAGGGGTCTTTTTTACAGGATGAGGGAAGAAATGCATTTGGACAGTTGACATAACATCCAGCATATTCAAACACTGCAACCCAAAAGTGATTTTAAATATACATTTTAAAATTATTGTATAAACATAATACAAAAAGTATTATGGTTTTATAGACTACACTACAGTTCAAAAGTTTGTTTGTTTGTTTTTTCAGTCTCTTATGCTCACCAAGGCTGCAATTATTATTATTATGATTAATTACACCAGTGTAATTCAGAAATCATATGCTGATTTGTAGGGATGCACCGATACTGAGCTCCTGTACTCGTACTCGTTAAAATGCCCCGATACCAAACCCCGATACCACACAGCATGTGTGGACAACACCGACAACAGAACAGCAGAATGGAGTTAAAGATGTCTACTACGAAGTATATGTATGCAATGAATATAATGTTAAATATTCAGTATTAATGCCTGTATAGCTGATGTTCGCGAGCTGATAAACAAAGCACGCTGACTCTGAGTGGATTGAGCGCGCGGCGGCGCAGATGCGTGAGCTTGTCGAGTGAATATATCTTTCTCACAGACATCACTGGAAAGTTTGTAGTTCGGTCGGGTACGTCAAAAACAAGTAAGTAAAACCTGTGACAAATCATACCCAAAAATTATTCATACAGTGGACTACCAGTTACCATACTAACAGCTGTCTAATTTTTGGTTGATTGTAATCTATTACATACCTTTCTATCAAAGTTATCTAACATTATCAAGCTGAATTTGTTCTGACTCAGTTTAACTCTGAGTTCTTGTCATATTTTATTATCATTTTTAAATTTTAGCGAATAAACTGTGATAATGTGAGAAATGTTGAAGGTGACTGAATAAATTTTGGTTTGACTGTATCTATTTGATAAATGAAGTTAACCAAC
>NW_015552538.1:855925-856245 GCF_001515605.1 Sinocyclocheilus anshuiensis
GTATCGGCAAGTACCAAAAATAAAAGTATCGGTATCGGGCGAGTACTGGAAAAAGTGGTATCGGTGCATCCCTACTGATTTGGTACCCAAGAAACATTTCTTATTATTAATAATAAAAACTCTTGTTTGTGTGAAAACCATGATACATATTTCAGGATTCCTTGATGAATATAAAACATTCCAAAAAAATTCAAAACAACAGCATTTATTTGAATCGGATTTTTTAGTAACAATGTAAAAGTCTTTACCGCCATTTTTAAGCAATTTAATGTGTCCTTACTAGTGCTGTCAAACGATTAATCGCGATTAATCGCATCCAA
>NW_015552538.1:856656-864928 GCF_001515605.1 Sinocyclocheilus anshuiensis
TTGTTTGTTTACATAATATATGCGTGTATACTGTGTATATTTATTATGTATATATAAATACAAACACATGCATGTATATAAGAAAAATATGTTATGTTTATATATTAAATATATTTATATATAATATAAAACAAGAATATAAATATATACATGTAAATATTTTCAAAATATATACATGCATGTGTTTGTATTTATACATATATAATAAATATACACAGTACACATACATATATTATGTAAACAAAAACTTTTATTTTGGATGCGATTAATCGCGATTAATCGTTTGACAGCACTAGTCCTTACTGATTAAAAGTATTAATTTCTTTAAACAACAACAAAACAACATCTTACTGACCCTAAATGTTTTAAACAAAGGTGTAGACAGAATACTTCTCAAATTAATTAGACACACCACAAAAAACATAAGTGTGAACTTCAAAACACAAAAACTTCACAAATTCATGTTTAGAAATGTACAATGTGTGGATTTATTTTGATTGGACACAGGTGATAATGACCTAAAACAAAACTGTTTCACTTTAGAACAAAATTTAGTTGTTTTTTTAAACAACATTCAGAATAGCACACATGAAACAGAAACTGCAGAACAACTTCATGGAAACTCATGAGATTATATTGTTAAGCAACAGTACCTTTGCAATTCAACTTTGTTTCAAACGATCTCTATCACATGGAATACGCAAGTTCTGCTTTCACAATTCAAACAAACAGATTGCTGTTGTGAAGACAAACCACATTGCTTTCACTCTGATGAAACATTTACACTCCAGTGTGTATTTTAAACGTTTTGTCACGATTTTGAAAGGCCATGAGTTTCTCACCACCACAAATACTGCAAAAATATTAGCAGGAAAGTGAAAAGTCCACCTAAAAATGAAAATCCAGTCATTTACTTAACCTCTAGTCATTCCAAATTAGTTTTCAGTGGAACACAAAATGAGAAACGTCTGATGAATATCTGGATCTAAATTTTTACAGCTTGACAGACATGGTCACTTTGAACTATCATTCACGATCTGTCAAAAAATAAATAAAGCCAATCGGGTTTGGAACGACATGAGGGTGAGTAACTGATGACAGAATTTTCATTTTGGATGACCTACTCCTTTTAGTGAAACAATATTAGATTGGCAAGACTAAGCCATGTCACCTCTCTAAGGTCAAACGTTAAGATGACGGCCAACTGTCTGCTTCAGAAACAGACGGCACAAATTGAGATTGCAACCTTCAGCTCCAGTCATTACAAAGGAGTAATGAGAGACCAGAGAGAGAGAGAGAGAATGAGATGCGCCAGTCCCTGCCAGCTGCTGCTCAGAGAGCGGCCACATCTCTCTGGGATCAGTTCTGCTTACACGGCCCTCTCTAACAATCTCCATATAGACATGCTGCTCTTCATAAGTCCTGATTAACTCTAGCTACTGAACACTAAGCCGCCCATGATGGGCTCTGCATTAGTGCTTGTGTATTGAAAGGATGCTGGCCTGAAGGGAGAGGTGGATATAAAGAGAGGATCATACAGTGAGCGAGTGTGTTTGACCTGCCCTCTGATTGTGCACATATGCTTTATCACACAACATTTGATTTTCAACAAGCTTCAGTGATGAAGACTACACATCCACTGACATACTGACCATCAGCTAGGGGGAGCTGTGCTCTAAAATGTGTCTGTAATGTCTCTGTATAGGTTAGAGGTAGCAAGGCGGCACACAAAGAAACTCTAATCAGGGTCTGAAGCATCCTATGTTCAGAAAGCACTTCTTAATAACCTTATTATGAATGGATATGTCATGAACAGGATGTGAAGTGGTGTAAAAAAGACCATGTAAAATTAAATTACGGTGGACATCAGAAGTGAGTGGCTTTATAGCTTGGTTTGGATCCCTTTGAGATCAATTTCAATAAATACAAAAGGTAAATCTTTGCCAGTTTAATGAGGTTTAATGATACTGGGATTCTACCATGGTAAAAGGATGTGAAAATAACCCTTAAACATGGTAAAACTCACTATAATGTATTTGAGCTTGTTATTGCTTTTAGAAAACAGTGGCTATGGCAATATGACAAAAGACAGCAACATTAATTAAATATTTAGAAAAAAAATCAGTTTTTTTTTTCTTTTTGAACACATTTAATAGATTTTAGTTTCAGAATATGCATTTTATAATGAGTTTTAAAATGTTTTATGATATTTTTTTGTTTTGTGATATTAAAACTGAGAGGCTGAATGTTACAGTGATTTTACCATGGTAAAGCATGTGAATATAAGCTTTAATAAAAAGCCTTTATGTATAATGCATTATAAAGGGTTATTAAAGGGTATAATGCATTATACTTATTCATAATGTGCATTGTAATACATTATATCTTGTAAATATTTATAACTGAATTTAAAACGCATAGTGTAAAAATAAATTGATAAGTGTTATAAATGTATTAACTGTAGTTACAATTATTTATGAGTTTTACACTGCATTAAAAGGCATAATTAATGCATTAAAACTACTTTCATGATGCATTACTGCATTAATAATAGTAAAACTCATTGTATCGCATTAGTTCATTGCTTTTAAAAAAAATTACATCAATTTCAATATAATTAAAGAAACCAACATGCAATTATAGATACATACATATATATTCTGCCAAGGATTATATAATAATATAATATACAATTTAGTAAATAAAAAAAAAACCTAAAAATAAATAATCTACAACACAGATTTTTTAAAGTAATGCCGAGTTCACACTGCACGATTTTCGCCCTGATTTTCACTCGCCGACAGGTTTTGCGAAATTGTCGACAAATGTCGGAAATCGGAGGCAAATCGGTGCTCGTTCACGCGAGTGACAATCACACAGTGTGAATTATCAAAGACGCGATTTGAGAGAATCACAGACACGTCACAGACAACTGTGAAATATTTGGCATGCTAAATATCTGGACCTGTCAGCGATTCAAAATCCTGCTGTGTGAAATGAGTTCTGACTGAAACATACATCGGCGATGACCTTAAGTACTTTATTCTATAATGGTTTTAATCTTCATCCTGAAGTATTCAAACATGCATGATATTTTCCAGGAATTTTTCAAAAAACCTGAATAATGAATCGCTTGTAGGGAATGTGTGCTTCCAGGTAGACGGGCAATTGTGCATCCTTGAGTAATGCAGCTAATACAGGTGTGCATTATTTTAAAACACACCATTATTTTCAACAATTCTGGAACTCTAAAAACAGATATAGCTTATAGGTACATATATTAATTATGAATTTGGTAGAACTTGATAGTAGTTGGGTGTGTTAAACATCCTCTAACTGAAACTCTCTAACTTAACTGTTACTTTACTCCACAAACATTTACGTAATACAAAGAGAGGAAGTTTCTCTGCAGAATACAAAATCTGTTTCAGTGATCTGCGAGCGTGGGGAAGCGCTCATCTAAGATTTCTGCTGAGGTGAAATCCTTCAGTTAGATAAGAAATAACCAAATGCCCAGCTATCAACCAGGACCATTTGAGTCAAGAACAATTACATTCAACTGCAAGCAATGGGAAACAAGATCAACAGCGTAAGGAACTGAAAAGGAACTCCCCAGACCACAACACCCTTCCTAATTCATGACTGATAATGTGAATAGAGTTTAGCCACCATTCAATGCTGCGTCAGCAAACAGAGGATGTTAACACGATCAAGTAACAAACCCTCTGACCCTCTTAAAAGAATGGAAGGGGACTTGAAAGCAAAGTGAACAAGCCATGTCTATCAAACAGTTGTGAAAGCTTACTATCTGATGAAACATTTCAAGCAAGAATGCAACAGAACGAAATCATGCAAATGTTCAAACATACACATTTCCATACATCCAGACTGAATCAATAATAAGAAACTAAATTGCAACTAATATGGCACATTGTATGAGGTTTCAGTTTTGTATTTGTGAGCTAATGTTTGTCCAATTGTCCCACAACCCTCTATTTGACCCCAAACCCATAATCATTCATTCAATCCATACTTTTAAGTAGACATGTCTCTCTGATGTATCTACTGTTTGTTGTTTTAAGGGGAACGACCCATTATGGTGTTGAGGGAAAGCTGTATCCGACTGCAAAAATGGAGCTTTTGTTCTGAAGTGAAACTTTATCGATCGCCACTTAACACGTTAAAATGGAATGAGTCGCCAGGACTTCACTTTTCCCACCATTGTTTGACAGGAAACGTGGCCTATACTCACTTAGCTGCAAACTTGACCATCTGCTTGCTTGCACAATCTCCCACGGCGAGCAGGGCCTGCACGGTAAACTGCTGGTGACGCAGGACCAAGAAGCACTGTTTCCCTAGAGAAAAATACAACCTGTCAGAACACATACCACAGCATACCTTACAAAGACGGGTACTTACTGCCACAGACAAAAAGCACAATAATATAACTTAACATACACTACAATTCAAAAGTTTGGGGGCAGTAATATTTTTTTAAGAAATTAATAATTTAATAAACAATAATCAATTCATAATCAATTAATAATAATAATCAATTCAGCAAAGACGCATTATTCTGATCAAAAGTGACTGCAATAATGATACAAAAAAATCTGTATTTATTAAATGCAGTCATTTTGATCTTTCTGTTCATTAAAGAATTCTAAAAAAAAATGTATCACCGTTTTTACAAAAACATTAAGCAGCACAGCCATTTTCAACTGTGATAGTAAGAAATGTTTCTTGTGCACTGATTCAGCATATTAGAATAATTTCTAAAGAATTGTGACACTAAAGACTGGAGTAATGACTGCTGAAAATTCAGCTTTGCCATCACAGGAATAAATGACATTAAAATGTATTAAAATAGAAAACTTATTTTAAACTGTAATATTTGACAATGCTACTGGATATATTGTAATAAATGCAGCCTTGGTGAACATATGAGACTTCTTTCAAAAACACAAAATAAAATCTTACCGACCTCAAACTTTTAAATATGGAATAGAATAGAATAGAATAGAATAGAATAGAAGTAGTAGAATAAATAGTACAAGTTATGGATTGTTCAAAGTCTGAGAACAATAACAGCACCACTAATACAATAAAAATGTATCATAATAATAATGTGCCTACTTTCACAACCAAATAGATCCCAATCGGAAATATATCACATTATAATATGCATTGTAAATGCCGTTTCATGTTATCTTTAGAGAAACTAACCAATTCATAATAGCTGGTTTCTGATTACAAAACCTAATTATTACATTTTAAATAGGGAAACTTGTAATCTTTAACCTATTACATTTCCAAAGTAACCTTTACAACACTGCCAATTCATAATATATGGTTTCTGATCACAAAACCAGAACTAAAAGAATGAGTGAATCAACAATACATTTTAACCAATTACTAAAGACATTTACTTATTTAAATCTCTAACAAACTAGGATTTAGATTTGACATCAAAGTAGAGCATACTTGTCCAACTCTTGTCAGAACAGTTAAATAAAAATGCACCAAATTTACTGGTACCAATCAGCTATCAACAGCCTGGAAGTTTCTTTGAAAGACACAATGCGTGTAGTTTTGACTTGTCACCAAATTGCTAATCAGACACCTTGAGAGTGAACAAACTCCGATTTGTGTAAACCTGGCACAGATCGGGTCAAGATCAGAGACCAACCCAGACTCTTTGAAGTCCCCCTCAGTGTTCAGAGACTGTCAGACAGACAGCTGAGTGGTAGTTAAAAACAGACCCTTCATCGCAGAGCAAATCAGGATGTTGTTGTGCTGAAGGACATCCTTCAGCCCAGAGCACACTGACGGAATGAAGGAAGCTGGAGGTTAAATGATCCTTGACCTGGAAGTCGTAGTGGAAGGAAACTAGTGATATAGCCATGGTTTATTCATTACTGCACTCTTAAAGCAGATGTGTACGTGTGGGCCCTTCAGACTTGGATTGTGTGGGACAGACAGGGGAAGCCACAAAGTTTCATTTAAACTGAGGATTCAACCAAAGAGTTTCTATTGACGTCATTTACTATTAATAAAACGCAGCCACAAGGAGTGTTTGTCAGTTCTGTAGTGAAAATGGCCACTATTTTCATAAGCTTTCAACGTCATTGCAATTCATCCAAATAAAAAATTTGGCACAGATAAGGCACATGTTGAGGGCACCCATATCCCTCATGGTCCTCATCACCTCCATTAACCACAGGTATGGAAAATTACGGGACTGAAAAGCAGGAAAAATTATATTATATTACATTATATTATATTATTTTAAGAATGTGCATCACATGTATTGAGGAACATAAGAAAATAAGTCTAGATAAAATAAAGTATAGCTAACAGCATACTATGCATTATATACACACTATATATACTACAAAAACGGTATATGAAGCAGTATGCAACAATGAATGTTTCAAATAGTATGCTGCATGTAATTTTTGAAACATTTGTAGTTATCACCTCAGATATACATATATTTCACATTTTTAATCCAACTTTGAGTTAAAAGGTCTCAACTTTTGGCAAAACTGCCAGTTTAATGTAATGCCAATGTAATTTGTCTTGCTGCATACTTATAAAAGCTGTTTAGCATTAAATAAACTGTGTAAAAATACATTCATTCTTGCC
This sequence comes from Sinocyclocheilus anshuiensis, assembly GCF_001515605.1. Classification (NCBI taxonomy): domain Eukaryota; kingdom Metazoa; phylum Chordata; class Actinopteri; order Cypriniformes; family Cyprinidae; genus Sinocyclocheilus; species Sinocyclocheilus anshuiensis. Next base: position 863,305 of record NW_015552538.1, read on the forward strand.
AGTCTGGTCAAATAATAAATCAATAGAGAGACCACTTTTGTGGCTGTTTTTACTTCATTGTTCATTGATCACACTAGAAATGGAATGTCAAGTCATATACGTTCTGGGAAACCATATTCACATGCATATTTTGGCAAATGCAGCAAAAGTATGCCTAGTTAGCAAAATTAGATGAAATTCAATGCACAAAAAAGGTCCACTGTCTATTATCAATAGTCAACCAATGTATGAAGAACGGCTTATTCAGAGGTCACTTCCAAACTAAGCAGCTTTATCCTGATCAAAGTACAATTTTTCCTGTTTAAAGTTTAAATTCAATTTAAATGAAATTCGTGGGGAGAAATGTTTCACTTTAATGTTTTACGAAATAGAAATACTCTAATGTATAATTATGATAATGTCTGTTATTTATATTTAAATTGAAGCCTTTAGCAGATGTTTTTATCTAAATCAACTTACATTGCATTTTTAATGTATACACATTTCTATCAGCTCTTGCATTCTCTTAAAATCAAACTCATGACCTTGGTGCCAAACCCATGCTCTACTGTTTGAGCTAAAGGAACTGTAATTTTAGTGTTTATTAATGCAATAATACAGCCCGCATGTCAAATAAGAAACCCTTGAGCTTTGGTAAGAGCAGCTTCCACGTGTTGAAATGAATTGAGCAAGACTTCCAGCAGCAGATGCGCTTGTGTAATAGTGAGGAGGCGTTTACCTTTAGCTCTACTGGTGTGAATTCTGGCGCGCACCCAGATCTGCTGCTCTGCCTTCTCGGGTGTCAGGTCCTGGACACGCACCAATGCCCTGTCTGCCTCAATCCAGGAGAGAGAGAGAGAGAGAGAGTCTCAGAGAAAAGACATCAAAGACGACAGGCCTCCCCCCTTGTACACAGATCTCCACAAAGACATTCACTCGGATTACAAAGCCACCGGGAGGGCTAATAAATATGAAACATAACAAGCCCCGTCTGAAAGGTGACCATCATGTGAATTCTTCTCCGTTTTGACAAATACAGTGTCACCCTGCCTCCGCTGACTCACATTATGACTTTATTATGAGGCAGCAGAGACGGGGCGGTCCCACTCAGCCCCAGTTAAAGTGCTCAGGGCGTTTGGCTGATCCGGAATCCACCCACATGAAAGCTTCGTCTATCTCTGCCCGAGAGGAATGCTGGTGGGAGACGACTTTGTTCTGTAGCAGCAAAGCTTAAAAACTCGCAGCCGGACAGTCGGGAGTAATGTCACCCTAATTCCTCATCCGAGATTTATCTCGTACAGTTATTCAAGACTATTATGTGTGACAGCGAGGGGAGGAACATCAGGGAGAGCTAAAGGGGACGCCAGGGAGATCCCGACAGCATTAGATTATCTCTTTAGCTCAAAGACATTCCTAATTATCATTCTACAGCAGATTTTGCACTGGGAAACCTGTCTATATTCATCCTATGGGAGCGAGATGCCCTCCTAAATCTCCACTTAAAAATTGAGAAGGACACTGACCCAGTTTCTGCTGGGATTGGACCATAGGACAGATCCCATAGCGATCCATGGCAAAATCCTGGGAGGAGAAGAGAAGAAGATAGGGATGGTAATGAATTTTAAAGGAACGGTTAAGCAAAAAA
>NW_015552538.1:865208-868738 GCF_001515605.1 Sinocyclocheilus anshuiensis
ATAGGGATGTTAATGAATTTTAAAGGAAGGGTTCAGCAAAAAAAAAAAAAAAATCATTCATTGATTCACCCTTATGTTATTTAAAACATTACTTTCTTCTGTGTAACACCAAAGGAGAATGTTTGAATGGGTACTTAAACCTTCAAGAACAATGCAAAACCACCACAAAAGCATCATAAAAGAAGTCCATTTGAGAGATATTTAGCAAGTAAAAAAAAAAAACGAAATACATTAATTCGTTGAAAATTCAGCAAGTCGTTTATCACTGATAATCATCCATTCCAGTAAGCTGTTAATTTGAGAACCTTGTGATTGGATCATGGTTCATCAATGGAGTTAAGCAAATCTTTCAGATTGTTTTGTGAACTAGATCAACCAATACATTGATAAATATTAAACTCAAAAGAAAAATTTGTTCTTGAAACAGACATTGCCTGGCTTATGTCAAGATATTCAGTGAATGATATCTTGATTATGGTCCATTTACTTGTAAAAAAAAAAATAAAAAATCCAGTCCCCATTCACTGTAACTGCAAGGAAAATGTGACCAGTAAATTAAAAAAAGAAAAAAATAATTTATTTGGAACACTACGTACATAAAATAATTTTTATTTATTTTTGTATTTCTTTATCCCTTTATATGGTTAATAACAGACAGAAAATGTGAATTTGGACAGTGAACAGTAAATACTTACATCCTCTTCAGCTTCCTGCTGCTCTGAGGCCTGAATCAAATAGAGTAACTGATTTCAATAAAACTTCAACAGTAGAGGGACAGACCCTCCGTACAAGCTAACATAAACATTAAACACATACTGATTATTCTGGAGAAAGGCAAGCACTGCAAGTTCACTTGAAAATCTTACCAAAATGCAATGATACAAATTCAAACACTTACTGATGTCTGCAAGTACATTAGAGTGCTAAAATGGAAACTAAAATGACTTTTCTAGGTAAAACAGAATTGGATTCTTTGTAAATTACTCAAATCAATGTGTCAATTTAAGTAAGAATTACTTTATACATTTGTTCTGCTTATGTCTCTTGTCTCTGAATCACTCACTTGACAAAATGTTGCACAAATGTCCAGCAGACAAAAAAAAAACTCCTTAAGCCTTTAAGTAAAATGTTTGAACATGGATATTATTGGATTGTTTTCATTATTCACTTTATTATTATAGTATATTGTTTTTATTACTATTTTATTATTTTTATATATACATTTATATATAATAATAATAATATATTATGACTTTTCCAGGTAGAGTATGCTTTTCACAAACCTTCTGCAAATTACTGTAATTTTTTGTTTTGTTTTTCATTCTTTGATAAAATTTATTTAATTTTTTTTTTTTAAAAGCCAGTACAGTATTGAACAAACCTCACAACCCAAATTTCACTCATTTCTAATAAAATAAGACATTAAGCAAACAAAATAAGCATAATGCTCATTTTGACTGTTTAAAATATTGGGGAAATATTTTCTGGATGCACAAATTTCACTTTGTTCAGGCACATACACAGATTTGTAATCACAGGAATTGTAAAACAATAAAAACCCCTCCATACGGCAGTGGTGGGCCATGGGCAGGGTTTGCGTCTCCTGGCGCACACTCACCAGCTTGGCCTGCTTCTCTGCCTTCTTCGCTGCTTTCTCTGCTTCCTTCTGCTGTTTCTTCAGGGCTTTCTTCGACTGGGCCTGCTGCTCCTCCTCACCGGCTCTAAAACAGGAAGACACCACACAACAAAAACAGCTCTGTCAAACTTCCATCTACCTTTTTTTTTTTTTTTATTTCCTTCCGGGAAGCTTTTCTGAAAGATGGGGAAAAGCATTCCAACCTCGGCTTACACATATAGGCACAGCATCCCACTGGCTTTTAAGTTGCTGTGTCTTTCATCTATTGTTTCAACATGCCCAAAAAAAACAACAGAGGCTAAATTAGACTTTCATCAGTAATGTCTGCTTGTTTGTGCTCCTGTGGTTTAGCTAGTCCAGTTATAGCAGCACAGGAAGAGTGATGTCTGTCTACAGAAGCACATATGTAACATAATTCAGGTGATATGGTTGTCCCATACTGTAGCAACAGACTGATGTAACAGTAAAGAATGGGAATGAGAACATGGAAGTGACAGTAACGATCGATAATGAAAATAGTTATTTCAGTTCACTTTTAATGATGTGATTTCAATTCAGTTCCACATATTGCCAACGGCAGTTTTTCAGTCCATATTTGGTCACATGATCACAAGTGCAAATAGTAACTAACACAGTCATTAAAAAGGGGATGTAGTGGTAGCATGGTGAGTGTGTCGGATGGTACTGAATAATTACCAAACACTTAGGCTATACATATTTTATAAGTATGTACACATTAAATGCCCCCAAAAAATAATTTATGGTAAATTGTCAGTTCTCTTGTATAATGTCTTGATATATACACAACAGTTCAAAGGCTTGGGCTTAGTATGATTTTTTTAAAGAAATAATTTTATTCAGCAAGGAAAAATTATAATGAAACAAAAAATTATATTTCAAATAAATTCTATTATTTTGATCTTTCTGTTCATTAAAAAACCCTAAAAAATTATCAATGTTTTCCCAAAAACATTAGGCAGTACAACTGTTTTCAGCATTGATAATAATAAGAAATGTTTCTTGAGCAGCAAATCAGCATATTACAATGATTTCCGAAGGATCATGTGACACTGAAGACTGGAGAAATGATGCTGAAAATTCAGCTTTGCCATCATAGGAATAAATCTATATTTTAAAATAAATTAAAATTAGTGCTGTCAAACGATTAATCGCATCCAAAATAAAAGTTTTTGTTTACATAATATATGTGTGTGTACTGTGTATATTTATTATGTATATATAAATACACATACAGTATATATTTAGAAAATATTTACATGTATTTACACGTATATATTTACAGGTGCATCTCAATAAATTAGAATGTCGTGGAAAAGTTCATTTCAGTAATTCAACTCAAATTGTGAAACTCGTGTATTAAATAAATTCAATGCACACAGACTGAAGTAGTTTAAGTCTTTGGTTCTTTTAATTGTGATGATTTTGGCTCACATTTAACAAAAACCCACCAATTCACTATCTCAACAAATTAGAATACTTCATAAGACCAATAAAAAAAAACATTTTTAGTGAATTGTTGGCCTTCTGGAAAGTATGTTCATTTACTATACATGTACTCAATACTTGGTAGGGGCTCCTTTTGCTTTAATTACTGCCTCAATTCGGCGTGGCATGGAGGTGATCAGTTTGTGGCACTGCTGAGGTGGTATGGAAGCCCAGGTTTCTTTGACAGTGGCCTTCAGCTCATCTGCATTTTTTGGTCTCTTGTTTCTCATTTTCCTCTTGACAATACCCCATAGATTCTCTATGGGGTTCAGGGCTGGTGAGTTTGCTGGCCAGTCAAGCACACCAACACCATGATCATTTAACCAACTTTTGGTGCTTTTAGCAGTGTGGGCAGGTGCCAAATCCTGCTAGAAAATGAAATCAGCAT
>NW_015552538.1:869730-900731 GCF_001515605.1 Sinocyclocheilus anshuiensis
AATATGTGTGTGTACTGTGTATATTTATTATGTATATATAAAGACACACACATACAGTATATATTTATATTCATATAATTTGTATATAAATATATTTAATATATAAACATAACATATTTTTCATAAATATATTCATGCATGTGTGTCTATTTATATATACGTAATAAATATACACAAATTCCGGTACCTGAGAATGCATCTGGGTGCATACGCTACAGAGAGAGAAAGAGAGACCCTGTGACGTGATGTCACCCCTGCAACTCGTTCAAACAACACACAGGGCAAGCCGAAATGTTCTGAAGTGTGGTTACATTTCTAGGGCCATATGGGCATTCTGCGAAAACACGGATAGGATCGTGGAGTCCATTCATAAAAACATAATTTACTCTATAGCGCGGAATGTCGTGGAATTCGTCAATTTTGGACGAATAAATCAAAAGTAGCCACTGCCACTTAATTCGAATCGCGATATGAACTAGTGTCTGTGAATATTAAAATGCAAAAAGACTGTTTAAATATGAATCCTGCATGTTCCGCTTGCTTCTGTATGTATGAACGGCGGTAATGCGGTTTTGTTTACTACACAAATACTGAAGCATGCGTGACGCTCACGGTGATTTTCGGCCTCTGCGTCTCACTATATGACGGCTTGAACACAAAAACGTATGCCATGTCCAAATACCCACACTTGCGGTTTTTGCACTTGACCACTTGACTACTAATATGACGTATTTCCTGTATTTGGCCTAAGTGTTCATGTCAGCATGAAGACCACAAGTGTGTGTACAACTTTTCATTACCTGATGAGACACACTAGTGTTATAAAAATGCAAGTGTTTACAGAGTTTTATTATTATTTTCAATACTTTGCATTTTAAAAGCAACTTCTAAATGTCTGATCAGTAGTCTCTATAATAGATGACACAATTTAATTAAGTGATAAAAAGCAGTTGCAAATCTTGTACAAAAATAAATATACTAATCTTTGCAGCAATAAAATGTGAAGCACTTAGTTTTAATTATATGTAATATCTTATTATTATTAATATTTAACTTACATTGGAAAGGTTTCTGTGACCTCTCACGCGATCTTGGCAAAAAATCTCCCAATTTATTTCCAGAACATGATGCATGATGGGATACACTAAGCCTCGAATACCGCTCCGGAGCGGTATCCGAGATAGTGTGGATTTAGTGTGCATTAAGGGCACTGTGCTTTGGCATTTTTAAGACCTGGGACAATCTTGCGCACTTACATCCTGTCGCGCGCATGGTATACGCGTGTGGGTATTTGGACAAGGCATTAATCTCCAGAGCTGCTGTGAGAGTCACTTCGCGAGAATTTTACCATTTCATTTGAGAAAACTAGCATCATCATACTGTATACACACAGAAACTTCATGGCAACCTGTCAAAATAAAAGTATGGTTTAACATGTAACAGAAATATATTACTCTTGTATTACTTTTGTAAAGTATAATGTACATGTTTAAATATTCAATTTTCTATCAAATTTAAATAAAACAATTAAATGATAAAAAATAAATATTACAACTAGATTAATCACTTAATTGTAAAGTTAAACTTTGTAGGGCCCTATTGTTCAAAATGTTGAAATTGAGACTATTGGACTTATTTTTTCACTGAAATAAATGTTTTTGTAATTACACAGAGTAAAGTACCGAAAAAAGTACCGTTGGGTACCGGCACCGAAATTCAGGTACCGATACCAGTACCGTACCGGTTAAAATGTGAACGGTACCCAACCCTATATGTAATACTCAGAAACATTTTTTTTTCAGGAATTTAATTTACTAGCCTATTATTAAATTACATGACATTGGCCATTCTGCTCTACATAAGAACTGGCAATTAAAAAAAAAACATAGACACTAGCTTATTTCCTCTATATAATGATATGACAGGAAACAAGCTTACTTAGAAAAAAATCTCTCATTTAGATATTGTTTGTCTTAGCGATCATAAAAATGAAATCAATTACTCTGAAATGACTTTCCTTTTTGGCATTAACACCTGAGTCCATTGCTTCATTAGTTCAGACACTTGGCTAACCAACACTTAACACTTAACCAAGTGAGTCTAACATTTGCCAAGACTACCACCCATCCATCATTAGTTAATACGGCAGAGATGAATTACCAAGCAGTGCAACAGTTATTTAAAACAAACACAATTACACAGAAACCCCAACAAAATGTAAACTGATCACAGGGCAGAGGTTAAAGGAAATGACATCCATGATCTCCATTACCATTTTAAACTCATTAAATAACACATGGTTTCCGGTTAACAGGACTGACCAACCGCTTTAAATACACCCATTACAAATCACTCATTTGCTAAATTTAAATTCTGTCCTCTCGCTCTAAGGATATGAATGGCACCATTTAATCTGAAACCACAAGAGTAACAGGTGGTCAACAACATGAGCAGAACAAACCCATGCTCCACCTCAAGACATTCAACAGAATTTACTATTACACTAATTACTCCAAACAACAGAACAAACAGAGAAACTGTGACTCCACTGAAAAGTCTTGCCCTTTATCCAACACTGATCTACAAAGAACCTCCAAAAACAGCAGAATCTGGGCAGGCAACCATATGGCAGCCCTCAGGCAACACAGGATCAAGTGCCTGTACACAGAGCTACAGAAGTTTAAACACAATGGATCGGTGAAAGTCTTCCCCAGCACTACCACTGCCAAGACAACAACGGTCCAGCCGTGGGCACCGCTGAGACCTCAACCGTGCCAAAGTGGGCAATAAACAACTCCACTACCCCCTCTGCATTATGCATTAGCACGTAACGGCAGTGGAGGACATAAAGGGCCACAGTGAAGATATGCACAGCACGGAGCACTTTTCAAGGGAATTCACGGATGACGGTCCCCAAAGCATCGCTGCAATTTCTGCTCACAGGAAATTGGAAGCACTGGGGCAGATAGAAGAGAATGAGAAGACTGCCGATAATTAAAGGCCTGTGCCAGATTCGAGGTTATGTATTTACATAGAAACACAAGGCCCGGAGCAGAGCAGGGCTATAAAAATAAGGGTGGAGCATTCAGATGCCCTCCACACCACCCCAGAACGCAGCTGTTGACTCATCAAATTATGGTTTATATATTAAACCATAGACAGTATTGTTCACATAACACTGCTTTGGGCACAGCATAGCATTATTATATAAATAATCCGTTTAATAATTCGTCTGCTAATAACTAACATGAAAAAAATCAATGTAATTAATATCCGAGATCAAAACGAATCTTTCTTACTTTCACTTTGTGTTTGAAATGTTACTTTCAATTTGGTTTTTGAAAAGTAAAAGTAGGTCAAGGTGTTTACTTATTGGAAATTCTTCTATTAAAAGAACTATTATTACAATGGCCTCTTTTATCGGATCCAGGGTTCCCAAACCTATCGATCAATTCATTTTCATGACTTTATAGATTATTTTCCACATGAATTATTGGAAATGCTTTTCTTTTGAGCTTTCTATTTATCATAGAATCCTGAAAAATGTATCACGGGTTCCACAAAAAAAAAAAAATTAAGCAGCAGAAATGTTTTCAACATTCATAATGACAATAATTGTTTCTTGAGCAGCAAATCATTATCATCAAACTGTGTCTTTCATTACGCCATTAACAGACATTACCTTGATTATTAAAAACTAACTATCTGCAACTAGTACATCATAAACACTGCTTATCCATATCAAATGTTTTCTTTACAACATAAAACTCCTCCACACTAACTCTGTTTATTAACTGTATTGCATTTTAAACGTCTCCACGATAAGATTTCTTCTCTTCTATGTCAGTAAATTGATTTGATTCCAAACGAAGTTAAGTCAAGATAATTCACAAATTAAAGTTAAAACTGTTGCAAAAGTTATTTAACATATCTGATCACTTGTTTACCTCCAAGTGTTAGTATATAAAGACACTGTTCTGCTGTCATAGTTAAAGATCTATAAACTGCTGATGCAATCATCTGCAACTCTATTAGATTCAGCTAGCAGCAAGGAAAGCTAATGAATGCCCTGACCACAAATATTACACATCCGCAGAAAACAATGAGATTGTATTCTCACCCTTGTACATTTTCTTTAGTCATAGTTCGGCTCTGAAGGGATGTAGTGAAACAAAAGCACTAGATATTCAAGATTTCAGTTTTGTTAATGGGCAGTGACAGCCACTGGGAACGGTGGACATGTGGAGAAGTGTGGAAGTGTTTTGCTGTTGCACATTCCCAGCCTCCTCGCGAGTCCGTGTAGAACACGTCTCCGCGGAAAAAGGTTCCTAGTTACTGGTTTATACGCACACGCTCTCAGTGCAATTCGTCTTTGAGCTGCTCAGCTCGTGTAAAAAAAACAGTTAAATTAATAAGTGAAATAAAACATTATATAGTAACAGTGCAACTGCCATCCCAGAAAAATAATGTGTTAAACATGAGTTAAATCATATAAACCCTTTGAATATGTTCTGCCTCTATGGTTTATAGTTAGCCTACTTCAGGGCTGTTAAAACGCTTCTGTAACCTGATGAATATTAATTTCCGAGAAACATAGACCTACTGTGGAACATGTAAACATATAATATATATATTATATATTACATACATACTGTATATATTATATGTTTGTATGTTTCTCAGTAGGATTGCTTCATATAACCAGGGTCACTGGATAATTAACGAGGCAATAAATAACCTCAAAACACTCTTACTCTTGAGTTACAGACCACCATTTCTGTTTGTTCTATTCAGTTGTGTTATAGAACTATAAAGTCTTTCAAGAGCTATTGGTCACAGGAGGTCCTGATGCAGGAAACTGCCTTCCTGATCCTTCAGCCAAAACAATGTAAACGTAATAATAAACGAATGGCAAGAGTATGAAATACAGTCTGATAAACCTGCTGTGCAATAAAGCTCCCTTTATAGCTTTATTTACACATCTAAATAAACAGGTCGATCACATTTCTGGCCATATTTGAGAAGCAGCTGGCTTTAACAAAGCAACTTCTTTTTTTCTTTTTTTTTACCTTGATTACTTTCTAAATAGCCTACAGTAGGCTATCATACTTTCTATGTGTTCTTTTGTTCTCACATAATTATCTTCTTTAAGACATTCATTATTAAAGGCATGAATTATCAAAGGGCTGTGATTTGAGTGTTTGGATGAACTTAACATCTGACCTGTGACATGCTTGGCTAAGGTTTGATCCAGGATTTGATAATATAGTGTTTTCCCAGCAGATTTCCAGAAGCTCCTTTTGGTTTGTCTCCTTTCAAATGGCAGTTTAGAGATGGGAGAGATGGTCCAGCTGAGCTCATTGGAGTGTTAATGGTGTGGCGTGGCTTTTGAGAACAGCTCTTATGCTAATGACAGAACCATTCCAAAACATTTCCAAATGAACAAAATGCAGCACCGAATGCTCTATTTTTACTGACCTCTTACTGTGAGAGCAGACACTGAAAAATAACCATAAACCTTAAAGTCTGATGCAGGGTACTTCACACCTCATTGGACTCTTTAGAAATGGTAATTTTAGCCCACTGTGTTAAAGATGAGTTAAGCCATTACAATATAAACCTTGTGAATATCTATGTTCTGCCACTGTGGTTTATAGTTTCTTCAGGGCTGCTAACTTGTTTCTGTAACCTGATGATTATTCATCAAGCAATAGACCACAACTTGGTGACTAAAATCTTTGCATTGCAAACAGAGGTCAAAAGTGCACGTCTTCATATCAACAGTAATCCTATATAAATTCTTAAGTAAGAATTTACAGAATTTACCAAATCAAAAGATAAAATAAAGAATATTTGTCATTTTTCTTCTCTTTCTTTTTCTTTCTTTCTAATTTTTTTTGCATATAAAAAGTACAGCTTTTAATAATTTTGCATTTTTTAATTAATAATTCTAATTATATATATATATATATATATAAAATTATATAATATATCATATATATAATCTAATTGTATAATATATAATTTAAAAGGTAAATTACTGAATCTTCAATTTTTGTTATACTGATTTTAATTTATGCTGTTTTAAATTTAAGTTTTAAATTTTTTTTATTTCTAATAAGAAATTACTGTATTGCATTGATGAGAATCATTAGGGAAAATATAGTATATAATAAAACTAAAACTTCAAGACATTACAACAAAGTAGAGGATAAAATGTATTTAATTGTCTTTTGGGTTTTATCTTTTGATTTGTGGGACATTTTCTTGATAGGTTTAGTCAAGACCCATTAAAATGTTTCTAAAATGTTTTTCTCTTATACCAGTATAAGACATTACATTTGTATTCTGTAGATTTTATAATTTCAAACTTGACATCTTCAAACTACCTCATTAACTTCTTTTGCTTGTTATTTGATACAACAACAGAAATCCCGAAGGACGGCCAATTCTGTCCCTTTGTAGGTTAATGGGTGTCTTGTATCAGCAGTTGCTTAAAACGCTGAAGAACACAGATGTTCTTAAAATTACAGACCCTCTCCTCAGCCATTCTGTTCAGCGGGAGATCAGGTGGAGCTTTTGTTTTGGTAACTTGACAGACCTTCACCCCACTTCAGCTCTGCCCCACCCCCCACTGAGAGATTGGGGTGGAGGGGTGTGTGTGTGTGTGTGAGTATGGCCACTGGAGAGTAGTAATGACACTGTCAGACCTCATTAAAATAGGTGATTTTAAGGTTTTATTATGAAATAGAAGTAAAAATGCAACAATTGTGACATGATTAAATTACAACCCCTTTTTAATTATTTTTTTTACAGTGTGAGCTACCATTTCAATAAATATCAAAAAGCTTATGTGGAAATTGGAAAAGCTAAGTGCACACACACACAATGGCAAACAATGAACTATGTACAAATAATTTACACTACACGTTCGGAATCAGACAAAAGACTATGCAACAGTTTGCTAACATTTCCTGATAAGAACTTCTGCAAGTATACAGACTTTGTCAAGGCTCTGCCTTTAGGTCCTGCAATAAAAATACTAAGAAAAAAAGTACTAACATAAAAAAAAGATTAATTTAAGTAGTTGAATAAAAAGTGTTACAAAATTATCAACACAACAAGTTTACAATATACAAAAAGTGTTGTAAAGTCCTTTAAAAATAAAATAAAATAAATGAAAGCTTAGTCATCCATGTAGGAAAGTTTTATGTACAAAGTGCCCGTTAACTGGACAGGACACTAGATGACTCTGACTCGGTAGATACCGATGATATAGGACCTCTTTTCTTGGTCAGCATCTTGTGACTTGATCTACTGCTGATGCTCAGAGCGTTACGGGCAGATTTACTGAACTTGACTCCCAGGAAAGCATAAAGGATGGGGTTGAGACAGCAGTGGAAATACGCAAGCGCCTCAGTAAAGAAGATCCATTTCTCCAGACCCTGCTCCAGGAAACAGCTGTGAGATATTACATTCAACATCACCAGAGCGTCCACCAGGATGCCGGCACAGTAAGGCAACCAGCAGATGAAGAAGCAGAGGATGAGGATGACAGTTGTCTTCAGCGCCTTCCTCTTCAGGGCCTGACCTTTGGAGCTCTTGGACAGTTTTGAGATGATGATACAGTAACAGGTCAGAATGATCAGACCAGGCAGCAAAAAGCCAACGATGATGTGCTGGAAACGGAAAACGGCCTTCCACACTATGTTCGCTTGCTGTGGGTAGGTGAGCTCGCAGATCGTATTCATGCCCGCATTGTGGACTTTGGCAAACACCAGATCAGGCACGGTGAGCAGGGTCGCTGGAAGCCAAACTCCAAGGTAGATCACCCTCTCTGCGAGCAACCTCCTAAAGTTCTGGCTGTTTGTGGCACGGACGACCGCCAGGTACCTATCCAGGCTGATGAAGGCCAGAATCAGCACGCTGCTGTACAGATTCAGAGTGTAGATCATATTGACAGTGACGCACAGAAATCCCCCAAAAAGCCATCCGCTAGCCGCATCCACAGCCCAAAAGGGTAACGTGAGGACAAACAGGAGGTCAGCGATGGAGAGATGCAACCTGTATTTGTCGGTCATGTTCTTTGACTTCTTTTGGAAGCCCATCACAAGCACAACAAGTCCATTGCCAATGATTCCCAGGACAAATATAATCCCATATACAATAGGAAGAAAGATCTTCTGGAAGTCATTGCCGACTGTTAGGTCACAGAGTTCGTCAAAGTCAAAGTCTCCAGATCCGGAGTCTGAGCTGTTGTCTAAAATGATGTGCTGCAGAAAATAACAGTACATTGATTAATTTCACATAAATTATATGCTAAAAATCACAAAGTTAAAACAGTTTTAAAAAGTTTTAAAACAACATGCAAAACCTAAATGGTAAAACGTGACACCCAAAGTGCAGGTTGCAAGACATGATAAACATAAACAACAGACTAAGCCTTATTAATAAGTATTTAATCAAACATCAGACTACAGAGCGATTTACATTTGTCCTAAATAAACTTACATCATAAAAGTCCATGTTGTTCAAACAGATGAACGTATAAACCGCGCAAAAAGTCTCCACACACTTCAGTCAACGGATCATCACCTCCAGCAGCTTTTAAATAGTCCTCTGGAGCCTGGCACGCCCCTTTTTATTCAACAGGGCGGGGCCATGAGGTAGGCGGAGCTCAGCAGGGCAGCGCTGAGCGCTCTCGTGCGCTGTATTATGAATGCACGCTGCCTCCAATGGTTATTGACATAATCTTTAAATTTGTGTTTCACTCGTGCCTGGTACAACAATAGTTTCTACACAGACTTTTGCTTCAATGGCACTGCTTGTATTACAAATCAAGGTAGATAGATAGATAGATAGAGATAGATAGATAGATAGATAGATAGATAGATAGACCTATTACTTATTACAAATATACCACAAACATTGCAATGACTAAGGAAGTTTATTTTTATTAATTTTAAAACTTATTTTATATTATAATTTAAATTCAATTTAATAGCCTATTTGATGTTATTTTATTTATTTTCTAAGCAGCTACAAGGGGGATAATGAGCAGTCAGCAGGTCGTTATTGCAAATTAATTCCCTTAAGGACAAGACCAGCCACTCTGTTTTGTGTTGGGGTCCTGATCATCTGTCAGGGTTTATTTTGTGTTAAAGGAACAGTTCACCCAAAAATAAAAATTTGCTGAAAAAACTAAACAAAAACAAAACTCACCCTCAGGTCATTCAAGATGCAGCTGAGTTTGTTTCTTAATCAAAACAGATTTGGAGAAATTTAGCATAATGTCACTTGCTCAGCAATGGATCCTCAGCAGTGAATGGGTGCCGTCAGAATGAGAGTCCAAACATCACAATAATCCACAAATAATCCACATGACTCTAGTCCATCTGTTAACATTTTACAAAGCAAAAATCTGTGTGCCTATAAGAAACAAATCCATCATTAAGGCATTTTAAATTCAAACAATCACTTCTGACAAAAATAGTCCATAATAATGCTTCCTTCAGTGAAAAATTCCATCCCCTGTTATCCTCTTACATCAAAATATTTGTTTAGAACTGTTTTGGATTACAATGTAATGCAAAATTTCTCCAAATTTGTTTCTGATGAAGAAACAAGCTCATATACATCTTGGATGGCCTGAGAGTGAATACATTTTCATCAAATTTTCATTTTTGGGTGAACTATTCCTTTAAAGACCATCTGACTGTACATTATCCCTTACATATTAATTTAATCAGTTCAGCTGAAGTGAACTTTCCCACCACCTAAAATGTCCTCCCAGACACCCCAGCAGTTTTGTTTATGATCACATTGTGTTTCTTGGGTGAAGAACAGTGTGAAGGCCGTTACTGGTGGCTTTAGGCTTTGTAGTGTGATTTACTAGATGACAGGTCTCCTCTGGACCTATTTGCCATTTGTTTCGTGCAGAACTCTGATTGCTGAAGGAACCGTGAGTGATGAAAGAAGAAGGTCACGCAGTCACTTCCATCATATGCCTAGACTAACATTTCATGACAGATCCAAACTCCCTGTGACTCTGCTAAATCTCAGCTATGACAGAATCGCATTTCTTTGAAACATGAGACACTTATTTAAGTGATTTATTCGTTTCATTTTTGAGCAACATCTTTGCCATCTAGTCAACTTATGTTTCTTTTAGTGTTTGTTGTTATGTCTGTCCTCTCATTAGGTCGATCCCTAATGGTGCTCTTAGCATTAGAGCCCTGTGGACCGCACAGATGGAATTCCTCCATCCATTGTGTTACTGTGAAACATCAACAGCATGGGCCTCTGGTGAGTAATGGATACGGAATGAAGGTGACTCAGGAAAAATATAAGTAGATGTAAAAGTGTTCACTGACAGATGAAGACATGAGAGAATTTTTATGCACTTTTTCTTAAGGATCATGTAACTGTGTACAATAACAATAAACACTTGATCCTACAAAACGTACAGTTCAGACACTTAAAGGTCTAGAGCTTATAATATAAATCACTCAGCAAATGTATACCTATAGATTATTCTTTCTGTATTTTATGTTATAATAGATCAGAAAGGCAAAGCTTATAGTTGCAACTGCACATTACATAATGCTTATTAACTAGTAAATGGAAAATTATGGAAATGTTATGACATGAAATATTTAAGCTTCTCCACTTTCTAGGTCAATAATCTAATAAATTTGCAACATTTAATGCTATGATTTTCAGTTAAAGCTGCATTAAATTAGAAAAAATGCAAACTGTAAGCATTTTCACAAGTTGATTCAGACTCAAACTCCACCGTCGAAAGTTAAAACAGGTTTTGACAGGTAATTCCAGGCTGAATTATTAACTTGGCAATGCCTCCATGTTTTGTTTTCTTTTAATTATATGAGTGAGGGTCAGGTCAGGAGGATGTGTTTCACTAACCAGAGCTAGAATCTCCCATTGTGAAATATAAGATACCCTGTCCTGAGAGCACTAAACACAATCTGTCTGTATATGCTGCCTGAACCCAGAATACAAAGGATCCGTGTGCTGTTTAGAATTCAAATAAAAAGTGTGAAGAGCGACAAGGGAGCTAAGGAGCAGGGAATGAGCATGGAAATAAGGTAAAAGAATGCAGCAGAGATAAAGAACGAAATGTGTAAAGCCTCCAGAGAGTAAACAATGCTTGTTTTGCAGCCACAACTCATTCATGGCCGTCAGCAAGCTTGCAAAGGATCACATTCATAATAATATGAGAGCTGAAGGATCAGCTCTGGTTCATAAGATAGTGCTTTTTGGAAAATATGCAATGATACATAATTAATCATAAAATTCAGAGCTAGGGGGTTTCTAGCTATTACGACCCAGCTGTTTGCGTGGAGACTGCTGAGATTTTTGTGCTTTGATCTGACATTAAAAACCCCAAGCAGGTTGAATTGTTGTTTTTTTTCATCCTGATTTGCTTCTGTAAAAGTCAGATTTACTGGTAAATATAACACATTACAGTACAGAAATTATTCATTTGCATGACAGAAAAAAACAGATAATGATCCTCTTTAGTTATTTCAAGGGAAAAATACTAGCTATGTTTTAATTAAATATGTTTTACTTATCTATTTCTTTATGCAAAATAGAATCTAAACATCTCTAAAAGCTCATTTTAAGATCAAGGGTTATTAGGTTTTTATACATCTGCTCTTTGTTGGCACATCATTTAGATCAAAATAGCTGAAAGGCTTTGTGTGAGCTGGAAAACATCTATTACCTATGGTTCTGCTTTGGGATATTTATTAATGTACATGCATGTTGGATGGCTGTTGCCTAATTAATTCCAGCATCTTTGTGGTTGTGTTCTACATATTTTTCACCCACCTCCCCTCAAAAAGAGCGAGTGAAATATAACCAGGGCAATGACATGATAAGATTTGCCCATTCATGTTCTAGCTCGGAATATTTTTCATCTTTCTTGACTAAACGGTAGTGTCACTCACATATCATAAAGCATACCTTCTCAGTTTAGGCGTGTGTTAGTGAAAAAATCCAGTTCTTATGCATTCATGACATTGATATTCAGGTTTAGATACACAACCACAGTTTTAAGACTATATCATATCACAGAAATGTAAAAGTTTAAAGTAAGCCTTATGATTGAACAATGGGAATTTTTAAGGACAAAGCTTCGCCTTATCTATGAAAGGCACCTTTTTACGCTTCCTTCTTGGGTGTGGGGCAGACTTATTGCCTTTCTGAAAGCTCTTCCTCTTATAGCATTAGGTCATGGCTTTGAGCTTTGAAATTAGAGGAGAGGGCCATTTATTCACAGGAAAATTTGTTGGACAGGCCTGAGATGTGCCTTCATAAAGTTTGGAGTCCATTTCAAAAGCTATACTATTCAGATAAACACGGTTTGCAATCAGAAATGTTGACTCTCATTTTGCCGATTTGCTGCATGTTGTTTACACGTGAGCTATGCTGAAACCACGTAAAACAGGCAGTCACATGTTGTACCATGAGCTTCGTGTGGGTGCCCGAGGTGTTGACTTACAACAGGAAGCACTACAGTTTGCATATTAAAAAAAAAAAAAAAATCACTGACACATTTTCTTTGCCCACACGCCCTGACACGACTTCACTTCGAAAACGAAGGGGTAATGAAAAAGGCAAAAATAGGTTGGGTAAAATGAAATATTAAATGGTGACACTTCCCCTGGGGTGTTGCTTGAAATTTATATTCATTATTGGCTCATAGCCCAAACAAACCACAACAGCATCTCACAAGCCTTTCTTGGATGAGATGAAGTCTGAAGGGAAGGGTGTTTGCTGTTTCTCCATGATAAGTTCCTACCTTCCTTCACTAACGACTAAACTTGTGGTTTAGTGTGCAATACTGAAAGTGACCAATGGAAGACTAGTGCTAGTATGTCACATCGGATTACAAAACAGCCAAATCCTTTTTCCTAGGTTGGGCATGATAGCAAAATACAGTATAGTGTCATCGCTGCTATTTAGCTGTTATGCTGGGTAAATGTCCATTAAATGGTTAACTTTACAGGCAATCGTTTGGTAAATAGACCTCATAGGTGCAGCTTCCCTCTGTCTGTTATTCTATCAGAGGGAAATTCACTCCATAACAATTGTAACCTACATTTTTGACCAACTTGCCAGCTGTTTTATTTACAGAGCTACCTGTGTCTGACCTTCCAATAGAGCCTATTGTGTGCATTCAGCAGGAAAGCACTATGACTATCTGTGACAGAAGAGTTGAGGGGCAGCCACTCCTTTTGACCCCTTTCAAGTGTCCCCAGCTCTAAATCCGCCCATATGGCCAGAGTGGCTTAAGTAGAGGAGAAAGGGCACATCAAACACATGGCCTGTTCAATTCTGCTTCACTTGACTCAGATAAGAGGGACAGTGCACCAGATGACAGCTCATAAGAGCTCATGAGTAGGTGAACGGAAGAGTCATAAGCACGCTGCTAATGAGCGTTCAGTGCACCCACAATGCAATTCAGAGTTGTTTATTATTTATTAGGCGACTGATGTGTGATTAGTCCCCTGTCAAGTTAGATTTGAGGTAAAGTCAGTCAAGATATAGAGCAAAAACATCAGTGCTGATACTTCAAGAAAACAAACAATCACAATAAAAAAAGTCCCTTCATTTACTCTTACTTATGTAAGATATTGCTATTCTAATTTCCGAGGAAGTGTTGACACATCCACGTAAGGTCACTTACTAGGACTTCTATTAAAATTATTAATCACTAGAACTTTTACTAAAATACAAAATATTAAACATACTAAATATTTGAAACTGCATTTCTTAAATTCATTTTTTATATTGTTAGTTTTTGAGCCAAAATAGTCCTAAAATACTAAATATTAAATATAATTCATATTCCAAATACTTTTGTGATGTTAATTTTGAGGCAAGATAGTCCTAAATACTAAATATTCTCAATACATTTTTTAAAATATTTTTAGTTATTATAAAATAATATTTTATGAGTGAAAATAGTCCTAAAATAGTAAACATATTAAATATTATACATATTGTAACTTTTTTCAAAGCACTTTTATGTTTTTCATATTTTTTCACATATTATAGAGCATCTTTAATATCAGATGATCACATTTCTCACAATAACTTGTGAGAATAAATGCAAATCTTTTGACAGATACAGTGGACATATTTTTAGGTAGCGAATTTTATAATGAATGGGCACAGTGCATGCCAGACTCGAACCCACATCACCAACGTGAACACCATAGCATCAAGAATATTAGTGCTGCATCAGAGCTCTGACATGCAGATATTTCTTAAACACCAGACTGAAACAAAGCACTCATAACCAGCACTGTCATATAAAGGCACACTTTGTCTTCACCAAGATCTGGTTTCTTGCCTGAAAGCAAGCCTGAAAGACGAGACCGGAGCAATGGCCTGCAGCAAGCTGAAAACAAATGGTTATTTTTCTGTGCTTCATGTCTGGAGGTGAAAGAGAGAGGAAGATGAAAAACAAGCACCTGTTAACATGACTTGTTTTTGTTCCTCAATTTCATAGGCTGTAAGCTATAATAATGGGCCCCACAGTGAAAGTCTTGGCATAATTATAGGCTTCTCAACTGTCTGAACTTCAAATTCTGACGCCTGACTGCTGTGCGATGCCAAGTACTCACAGATACTTATATTTAAGTATAAATTTTTGCAAAGTGTAATTTACTTTTCATTGGGGCGCACATGCACACACACCTTTTTTGCTTATTGTTGACTTTTATTATATGCAATGCACACTATATAAATGACTCAATACTTCCCACACGGTTCATTAAACCTTTGTCATGTCAACAGATAATACTGTCTTGTTATTTGTATGTTTAAAGTATATCAAAGTCTGACACTGAAAGGAGATTCCCATGAGACTTTGGGTTTTAAGAAAAGCAAACAGAGGACTCCCTTTCCCCGGCTAAAGTTTCCGCCTCCTGGCTTTTTCCGTGGACAGACAGAGAATATAAATCCCAGCATTAAGGGCTTTGTATGTAACAGCTTCTTAGTTTATTTTGCATTACATTTCACACCACAATTTCCCTTTTTTCCTGTTATGGCTTGTTAATTCTGAGATGTCTTCACTGATAAAACCTGTTGTCTGTGAAGTAGCCAAAATATAATCCTGATATAAGCATTGTGTGTTTACTTCACATTTAACAATGTGTCAATTAAGGCTCAAACCCCTCAAAGACAGTCATAACAAAAAGTGGGGGGTCTTGAAAACATTAAACATTTTAATTATACATTTTAACTGTTTTCAGTAAGCACAAAAGTTAAATTACAAGTTAGTCAGCTTGTCTATTGTCACATTTGGCTGAAATCACAAAGATATATTGAACAACATGTCCACATTTTGTTTAAAAGACCATTTGGGTTGTGTGATACGAACCTCAATAGGCTATGTAGCATATTTCTTGCTTTGAGTGTAGTCTTTAAAACTAGACAGATATTAGGTGCTGTATATTTCTCATAATGTCACATTCTTCTAGTCTGACTCCCTCGCAGCAATGTGTTTTGAATCGTGCTTGAATTGCATACAACTTTAAGCCCCGATTGTTCACAGCCAAAGTCACTTCACAAGACGCAGACGATTTGACAAGGGAAATCTTGTTCAGACCTCTTACTTAGAGCCCAGGAAAGTGCTCTTCATTTTCACTTCAAATCAAATCAATGTCTGATCAATCATGGGCCCTGAGCCTTCAGGGTGGCAGTGGGGATCAATCTGCCATTTTTCAGGGTGTCCACTGACTGCTTATATCTATGGCTACGACTGAAGCCTGTCTAATTGAATTAGCAGGGCCACGTCCCCGGGGTGGTTTCCATCTGGTTTTATATGTAACTGACAAAAAGAAGTGACTTGAAGCTACATCAATAGATGCAGCTGGTAGTCCAGGAGGGAACTAAACTCTATAGAGGATGCAGAATGAGATATTATTTTGCTTCATTTCCTTGGCATGGTTTCATTACGTGTTTTGAATAAGTCACGGTAAAATACACAAGTGTTAACGGGTATAAAAGAAAAAAAAAAACCTGCAGAAATTACACGTCTAATTGTACATTCTGACTG
Source organism: Sinocyclocheilus anshuiensis (assembly GCF_001515605.1). Taxonomy (NCBI): domain Eukaryota; kingdom Metazoa; phylum Chordata; class Actinopteri; order Cypriniformes; family Cyprinidae; genus Sinocyclocheilus; species Sinocyclocheilus anshuiensis. The sequence goes on from NW_015552538.1 coordinate 885,824, forward strand.
TAGTTTCCTAACAGATGTTCTGTTATTGAGAACTAAAAGCATTTCTTGTGCTAACATTTTTTCGGCATCCATGGCTGATGTTAATTAAATCAATGTTAGCATTCCAGGTGATGACAACACCTGTGCTTTCGGTTCATTACTTAGACTGAATCACCTATTATTGTCCTCAGTGTCAGACACCAGAAATTATTGCTCAACCAACTTCAGAGTGCTTTGTCTTTGCCCTCAGACACCCATATCCTATTTCCTTGCTTTTTACTTGGCTGAAGATGGATTATTGTTAGTGTTCCTAAGGTCAAATCACTTATTTCACATTTATCAGGGAAGCCTCAAACACTGAACCATAAAATCATTCAAAATAGATATGTTATTCAAATCACACTTTTAATGTGTCTGTTCCTTTGTTATAGCAAATAGCGTTGTGACATGCAGCAGGAGTGTAGCATTGTGTCTATGGCAAGAGCACTCTAGAAAGCAGGTGTTCTAAAATCACTTACATTAAGAAGTATTTGAGCACAAATGCCTGAACACCTTCCAGCAGAGCTGTTTTTACCAGTGCCATTTAGTCTGAAAAAAACATGCAATAAAAAATGAAGCCGTCTGCTGATGTCTGCGGGGTAATTAGCTCTCCCTTTCACTGCCTACCAAACTTCTGCCATTCAACATGTTACTTCAAACACAGTATTCCAGTGGCTGAACTCTTGGTGAACCTGGCCTGTGTTCTGCTGATGGCTGCAGCGTCTCATGTTGTTCAAACCTCAGAGAAACTTCCCCTGTCTAGTTAACTCCCCCAACCTAACACTACAGCCTGTTTATGCATGATAAAACCGCATGTCTGAAATTAAATCAATAGCCAAGGACATTGATGAGTCACTGTCACACTACTCATCTGCGCATTTCCCTGTTTTGCACACTGATTGCGTGAGAGCAACTGTTAAAAACAAGAAGTTGTGACTTGTTTGTTTCCCTTTCTCAACACGCAGTGAGGTCACTGACAAGCTAGAATTCACACCGGTCCGCTTTCCACTGGAAAATATCTTATTTTGGTGCGTTCTTGCTCTGTGGTCTGTCATGCGGACAGGGTTCTGCAAATTCACCTCGGTGTCACCTGTAACGAGAGAGGGGCTTATTCATGATCAAGAAAGCCACTTTAAAGCATGACCTCATGCTCTATGACATTTTAACCAACCGATAGATAGGAAAACTAAAGTGGCCGCAGAGACTCGTCAGGCTCTATATTGATCGTGTTAAACTCATATTCATTCCTAAAGATTTTTGAGGTGGCACAGGTGGATGTCCGGTTCACTTTAGAGCCCTTAATGAAACAGAAACTTTTTCCACAGTTAAAAGATAAAATATATAAGAAATAATGTTTTTTTGGACATCGCATTCAAAATCCACTCATCGGAGGCACGCTTGTCTTGCTGACATCTATTAGAGGGGCAGATGGCCTCTTCTCTTGTATTGTTGGGGGGTTGGAGGACAGGAGGTGTGAAGTGTGGCCTGCTCAGAGTGAATAGCTACAGCTTAGGCTTGAAGGAGCCACACACAAAGGCAAGCGCACAGAGATTAGTGACATGACACGGCCATTCTGAAAGCACACAAGCGGAGCAGGGAGATTGTGCTTTGTTGCTCTGGAAAATGGCAGAATGACACATCTGGAGCAGAACTGCATTCAGCTCAGGGTTTCAAGGCTTCCCACCGGGCTTCTTTCCACCATTATCTGCTCAATGGGTGGAAAGTCAGTGACCACTTTCCTAAAATAGAGTACAAAGTAAGGTCTGAAACTCTTAAAAAGTATTTTTTCCCCTTTTTCAATAAAATGGTCAGTAAATGGTGGTGTTTAACCATCAGAAAAATAAATATTATATGAGGTGTTTTATTTACTTATTTATTTATTTATTTGCATTTCATGTCTGTTTTATTTTCGATGAAATTTGCAACTCTGTTACCAGAATTTGGGACAAGACCGAGTTGTGTACTTTTTCAAACATTGTCCTGCAAAAAAACATTACATACATTTTATTTATTTATTTAATTTATTTATGCACGCATGCATATATGTATGTATGCATTTTTGTATACTGAAAAAATGGTGTAGAAACATATTTCAGAAATTACTATTAAATTTCACAAATAATTACAGAGAAATTACACGTGTCGCATTGGATAAAACATGAAATTGTTAAGCACAAAAACTCAAATACTGTACTGTATCGCATACCTTGTCAGTGTTGTGCGCTTTGCTTGGCCATTTGTTGTGATAAACAGGAAAGTGTGTCCAGCTGAATTCAATCTGAGTTTTGTTGAGAAGAGTGTAAATTGAGTGTAAAAAATGACCATTGACTCTACCGTTCGACTCCACCGAGCAGGGACACGACAAGACACATAAGTATTGCTTCTGAATCATTCTCTGTTACCCTTCTGTTTTCAGTTTTTATAACCAATTCTTACTACCGGTATGTGTTTCCAGATCCCTACTATCACTACCACTCGCAAACCATGCATCACACACTGTAGGCAGCGCAATCCTAACAACATGCGCACTTTGCCTATGTCTACTAATACACTACTTTCTTTTTCTATTGGTCTCTGGAATTGCCAGTCTGCTGTAAACAAAGCATATTTTATTACTTCTATTACAAGTCATTTGAGACTAAACCTCATGGCCCTGACAGAGACGTGGATCAAACCAGAGGACAATGCTACACCTGCAGCACTCTCAAATAATTTATCTTTTTCCCACTCCCCCCGTCTGACTGGAAGAGGTGGAGGTACTGGTATGCTTATCTCTAATGATTGGAAATTGAATCCTTTACCATCTCTGAGTATCAACAGCTCATTTGAATCACATTCAGCCACTATTACCCACTCTCTTAAAATTACGGCTACTCACAAATTAGGCAACCAACTGGACCTTATTTACACACGACACTGCTTCACTGATCATGTGTTCGTTACTTCACTGCACACCTCGGATCACTTCCTCCTCACTCTTAACCTCAACATGGTTCCTGACACAACACATACCCCTACACATGTCACTTTTCGACGTAACCTACACTCTCTCTCACCCTCCCGGCTATCTGCTATGGTTTCATCTTCGCTTCCTTCCCCTGAACAGTTATCATCTCTTGATTATAAACACCATATTTAGTCTCAGAAACCGCAATGCTGTATATGCAAAAAATAATAATAGTTATTTTAAGTTTTATTGTTCTCATTTGTAAGTCGCTTTGGATAAAAGCGTCTGCTAAATGACTAAATAAATAAAATAAAATAAATAAATTTACAACTTCAGTGTTATTTGCAACTTCTTGTTTCATTTATAATTATTTATTTTTTTTACTGTGTAGATATGCATGTTAAAGAAAAATACACCAGAATGAGTAATACGGTTGCAAATTTAACCTATACTAGTTATTACTCTGTAGGGGCTAATAGCTAGGGCGAACCGTTGATTTATAGTTATTGATAAATGTATATTTTCCACAAATAAACAAAACTTTTTTTTACTCTTATTTTATTTATTTTTATTGTTTTTTTTTCTTACCATAATTTGGGTAACTCTGTTGAATGGTTGAGCTTGACAGGTGAAGTCAAGACTGCTTGTTAAAATTATAACGTTGTTGTATGATTTTAATTGTTTGATTTGGATACAGTTGAGAATTTGCACCGTATTCATATCCAACAATTAAAGTCTACTAAAATCAACTCTATTAAGAGAAAAAAAAAAACTGTTTGTGGGTGAAAAGATTGGAGATAGGGACCAAAACTTCTTCAGACATCTGTTCAGTGTTTGCAGCCTCTGGTACTGAAACTGGTGTATCAAATCTGATTTATGTTTGTGGTAAACAGATTGTTCTGTTTAAAATGTCTTCATGTCATTTAGGTTCTCTGATTAACCATCTTCACCAATCACAACAAATACAATAACTAAGATCATATGACATACGCTGTTCCCACAAACTCATCATGGAGAACGATAAGGCGACACAGTTTTACACATCTTCTCATATGTCAACAGTTTTTAGCATGGCATGGTTGAGAAGTTAATTATGTAACATCTTGCTCCTGTTTGTATGCTAATTGTTATAGCTGTGCTTCGAGGGCAGGGTCACATGTTCATTACAGCACTCCAGGGCAGAACAGAGTTCAGAAGTCATGGCACTTTAGTCATAAATCTCCCAATCTGCTTAGTCCTGTCAGTATTAATGCAACTCATTGGCTAACAAAGGCCGAGCAGGGTTTGCTTCTTTTTTTTCTGACTCACTTCACAAAATTTGTTTGTTCCTTAAAGGGTCACTGAATTTTCCCAAAATAAACACATCACACAAACACATATGCACAGACGGAAAACAACATGTGCACTGCCATCTGTGAAAGAAAGCTGATTATGATGTTCATTTGCATCCTTATTATGTTGGTTAAATTCATATTGATTGCATATTAGGTGTCTTTATTTTTTTAAATCAAAACTTATTCCAGATATAAAAATCATAATAAATACTTTGAGTCATATATAAATAACTCTCATGTTCTGTTAAGACTGTCTTTATAAACACCATATTTAGTCTCAGAAACCGCAATGCTGTATATGCAAAAAATAATAATAGTTATTTTAAGTTTTATTGTTCTCATTTGTAAGTCGCTTTGGATAAAAGCGTCTGCTTAAATGACTAAATGTAAATGTAAATGTAAGTCATTTAAAATGTACAACAAATTTACAAAAGAATAACAGAATAACGTGGAAGACTTGAAAAGTAAAAATTTTGTTTAATAATTTCTCAAATAAAATTCGAAATAAATGATTCTGAAAGGTTGTGGATAAACCTGATCTGTTAAGTATGCTTTTAAGTGATTACAATGACCTTGGGGTCTCCCAGACCCCAAACAGAGAACAAGGGTTAAGTAGTAACCTCATCTGACAGTGACCCTGTCAAGATTTATATTCAATATAAACCAATATAGTAAACAGTCACCAGGTGGCACTCCATACACCTTAATTCAAGATCCTCAATCTTTTCTTTATTCTTTTGATTGAACCTAAATCAAAGCGCATGTCAAGCGACTTTCAGATTTCACATTTAATCTGTGATCACTCTGTTGAGTGCTATTAGTAATGGCATATATCCGTGCTTTAATCAAAGTTTGACGAATCAGTGTTTCATGTGAAGACTGCTCTCTTTTTGCTTCCTTTAAGCGCTTGTATTCTCTCTCCTCTGGGTGTTCAGATGTTCTGGGGGTGTACAATTTCATATCCAACCTTCTTATACTGCAAGCACTGCAAGACTGTACCAATGTAAAGCTTTACTTACACAGAGGAACTGCCAGTGTTTGCTATTGACTTAAAACTGAAATTGCAGATCGAAAGCAACTTTTCAGGTTTTAAAACCAGATTATTCATCTGGTTTTAGGTGAGTTAGGTTATTGATACTGGGTTTTGGGTGAGAATCAACCTGCTGCGTAGGGCCAGCCTCATCTCCCTCTCTCCCACGCCCACTTCTCCTCCAGTCAAGGCTAACACACTTTCTCCAGTTTCCCTCTGAAGAATAATTGGGCCTCCTCCTTGTTTTATTGTTGCTCTCCAGATCATAAATCAGTAAGAGTGATGGTGGCGGTTCCACCGTGCGGCTCCACTCCTGCCCTGCAGCCATGATGGGGAGTTGCTCTCTAGTGACATGCAGTATTCCCATGTGTGCATGGATATGGATCCCAGAGTAAAGGCTGCCACAGGAAACAAAAGATGGCTTGTATTATTGTGACCGAGTGCCCAAAGGCTAATTACGCAGAAAAAAAGGCAGCAAAAGCCTGCAAATCAATCATGCTGATGCTGCCTCTAAATAATGAATGACAAAATAATGAATTTTTAAAACATTTTTGTTTTCTGTTATTATTCTGGAGTGGGGTGGAACAACATGCCTTTGTTAGTGGGCATGTCAAAACCAAAAGTGAACTTTGATATGCTGATCTTTTAGGATGTTTTAGGGGGTTTTGAAGTACTATAGTGAGTTTCACATACAGACAGAGTTGAGATAAAGTGTGATTTGGTCTGCTGATCAAAACCACTTCCTGCTGCAAGGTAGAACAATTTGTACTTTGCACTGTTCCTTTTTCTGTTTCCTTTTTTATATATTAAATTCTTCATGATATAACTTGCATGCAAATGATAATTGAACAGTATTTGGTTCATTTAGAGCACTTCAAGCCTTTTTATAAACGTTGCTGTACTAAAACTGATATGTGATTTTTTATGTATTTATTTGTTTTATTTATTTCAGGCACACAGTTGTTGTGTATTATGTAGGCAGCCATGTACCATGAAATTAAATTAAAGCTTGTGTAAAAACAATGTAGCTACTGAACTGCATTAAGGCAGTATCAGCATATTATGTTCATCTTATGGTCTGTGACAAAAGTGAAAGCCTGTGAGGGCAAAAGGACAAGCATTGTTGTGTAGGCAGACATGTACCATGAAATTAAAGTAAAGCTTGTGTAAAAACAATGTAGCTATACTGAACGTACAGCAGTATCAGCATACTATTTTCATTTTATGGTCTGTGACAAAAGTGAGGGCAAAAGGACAGGCATTGTTATCATTTGATGTAGGTGCCATCTAGTGGAGAGGGTGATATTATGGAAACTCGGTGAATCAGCTTTTGAACCGTCTAAATGAATCGGTTCACTAAAATGATTCAAACATTTCAGCGCTATATGTTTCAAGTGACTCGTTTCCTCACTATTTTGAAAATAACTGTCACTCTACTAAATATGTATTAAAGTTATTAATACTGCTAACTTTAGATAGATACTACCCAGTAGCCAGCCTACTTCCTGTTGGCACTGAAGTTAGGAAGGTTCAAAGATTTTTTTCTTAATTCTTAGGGATCCCCTGAAGTGACAGAAAAAAAAGTCACGTGCCATTTACATTAGCGAAATTGCGCGGGCAAGAATGACCGACGTAAAATCATACAGGTTTCTGTTGGTTAACGTGGTCACCAATATCAAGTTGCAAAATATGTGAGAAGCATTCACGTACGCAACAACAACAACAACAACAAAAAAACGTAAGTATGCAAGTTTTTTTTTTTGCGCACGCGCCAAAGTCTTGTTCATTTAGGAATACAAATTGAACAAGGCGATGTTGCAAAGAAACATCAGGCAAGGTGAAGGAGCATGGCAGAAAACAGATCTAACAAAACTGTGAGCAATAAAGAAACCTCTCAAAATGGAAATGACTTGCACTAGTCATCTCAGGCAAGCTGCAGTTTAAAACCCACCTGTTTCTTCTCATCTCAAATAGCACGATTTATCAGGCAGGATTGGGGAAAATGAATGTACTGGAGGTAATTTTCCACTGTATTAGATTTTAAACAAAAGCATGTGAAATTATCCACAGAGACTGTGAAACCATTTTACCCGCAGTTATGAAAATTAAACATTGTGGGAGGCAGGCTTTTCAGAGGATTGTTGATACATTACCCCTGATATTATGCAATTTGTTTGTCTGTATATTTTTAGGGTAATTTTTATTTCACCTTATCTTGAACACCCCCTGTTTAAAAGCACATAATTGAGACAAAGCTTTCTCATTTGGAGTCGGATCCCTCGAGATGCCTTTCAGGAATATAATGACACCTCACCGCCATAATTATTAACATGTGCATTTACAGCGAGGAACACTTAGCATTTGGATTAAACCATTGATCTCAATTGGTCCAGGAGGTTTGTCAGGTAATGGGTTTACACAAATCAAAGCGAATAGAAGATTGTTCCCCTGCTGCCAGCGTGTCCAACGGCCAGTACCCTTTGTGGTTTGTTTAGTCAAAGCGTACAAAGCACTTCAATTATTACAGCACTCTTTATATCAGTGCTTGAGATGACAACCATTTCTTCAGCTGTGGAAATCAAGTAGCTCTTTGTTTCTATTTACAAACAGCCATAAAGCCGCTAAATGCAGAATAAAATGATGAAGATGCAGACGCACAAGAGGAACATTAACCTGAGTGAGATGGAAAATCCACTGACAGGTATGTCGACCCGTACTACTCTTCTAATAAACAAACCACTCTGTTTCCCAGGTAATGCACCTTGCTGCTTCCACTTCGGTAAATGGCTTCAAATTTCTCATCTTTGGCTCTGGAAGAGCGGGGGTTTAATTTTTATATACTAACATAAAAAAAGTCTCTGCTTTGACAGCACTTTGTTTAAATATTTCCCTTGGCCATAGTTGAATTGCGAATACTTTTAATAGTGGTGAGGATTGGAGCGGGCAGGTCTGGGGACCGGAAGGTCCCAAGATGCTAGTGCCAAATTGACAGGCCGTCTATGTTGGCTCAGTCTTCATTTACAGCAGGATGATCCTTGCCAACCCTGGTGGCAGCCAATTTGCTCTTGGACAGATTAATGTGGAGAGGTATATGGAGGCAGTGTTTTCCCGCAATCCCTCTGGTGTGCACCGGGCAGATCTGAGACCTCTGTCACAGAACTGACATCTTATTTACCTCATTGTTTGAGGAAATGTTGAGTCGACCGTTTCAACATTTGGAAAATTTGAATCAAGTGATGACCACGAGATCATTACCTTTTGACCTACTTTGAATCCCAAGAGGTCAGTGCAGTTTATCTGAGTGGTGTAGAATCATTTTGCACTTACATTTACATGCTAACTGTAGAAAACCCAACGCTATTTTCTGCCAGTGTTTGATGGTGTATTTTCAAATGGTATGATCAGACACTGCTGTGGAAATGTCATTTATTGATTGAGTTCTGTTTTGTTAAAACACAAAAGAACAAACAACACTTTTTAAGTGTTCCCTTAGTTTTAATTAGCCTCTTCCCATTGTCATTTAAGAGAGGTTAAAACACTGCCCAGGGCGGGAGGGTGAAATTGGCCAATTCTATCATTGCATGCAAGAACACGGTGCTTTCTCTCAGCTTCCTATGCAAAGTCTCTTTGTGGTTGTGTTGGCAGGCTACTGAGCAAAACAGTCTGTTTTGGGCATATGGCTTATTCCTGACAGAATATAAATGCCGGTCTGTGAGAAAAGACATTTACCAAACATCGATACATTGTAATTTTAATATGCAGATTGCATCGTTTACTATGAATGATCATACAAAAAAAAAAAAAATCCAGTGGAGTGCAGTAGTTGGTTTCCAGAAGTGAAAATTCCATAAATTTTCTCCAGACCCCATCAGCAGATATCAAGCATGCATCTGTTGACACGCTTGATTGTCTCAACCCAAACCAGACATATATATTGGCAGTAAAAGATTGTGACTGCAGCCATCATTGCATGTTGATATCACCTTTATTTCAGACCTGCAGTTGCATGATGATCAGTGCAATAGAAGTAGGCTAATGTTATATTGTTTGGCCTGCTACTATTCTTTATATGGTTAAAAACAAAATTAAACACTTTTGCTGTATTGTACTTACAGTATGTGGTGAGCTGTTATTGTATATTGCAGATATTGGACTATGAATAAAAACAACTTTTTCCGTGTTTTGAAAAGTAGTCGAGTAGCCAAAATAAAATGATGGTCACACTTTAGTTTAGGGGCCATTTTCAAACTAACTATTAACTACAACTTTTGCCCCAATAAACTCCTATTTAGCTGCTTATTAATAGTTAGTCAGGTAGTTGTTATGTTTAGGTATGGAGTGGGATTAAGAGATATATCCATTAATATCTGCTTTATAAGTACTAATAAACACAGCCAGTATGCTAGTAATAGGCATGCTAATAAGCAACTAGTTAATAGCGAGAATTGCCCCTAAACTAAAGTGTTACCGAAATGACTGTCACTGTGTCACTGTGATGAAAAATTATTTTATCACCTGTTTATTCTGTTCTAGAAGCTTCATCTGTGTTAATACCACGTGTCAAAAGGTGCGAAGAAATTTTTTTTTTCTGTTGCAGGGGTCCCATAAAAGAGAACGTGATGGATTGAGAGAAAGCGTCAGCGAGTCGTGCGCCTTCGTCTACGTTACGCCAAATACACAAACACAGGTGCGCTGCGCATCCATTGAGATGAAATGATAAATAGCACAGATCACTTGACGGAGAGTGAAACTCTGAAGCGCTCAGTCAGTGTTTGGCGAGTGAAAATATATCTGTATAAACTTATACTCAGCCTCCAACTCACACACTGGCGAGTAAAATCTAAGAATTTATTAGCCATTGGCTAATATTATACATCATTTAGTCGCCCAGAGTGAAGATTTAGTCGCATATGCGAGTGATTTACTCGCAATGTAGAGGGTTGATTCCCCTGTTTTCTTTATGCTTTCAGAATTTTTGTTTCTCACCGTATTATTTGATAACTTCCAAAATTCCATAACATCACACAAACCCTTCGTAATTTATTCATAAAAATGCTTTTATCTTTTTATGTCTTGCTCTTTCTAGATTTTCTAACCTCTTTAGTTTTAAATGAATGTTGCTGGTTGGTTCATCTCTCACAACTGGAACTGATTTCCACTTTTTGAAACCATTATGAAGAGAAAACCTCCAGAACCAGGCACTTTTTTGTTTGTTTTGTTTTTGCTTTTTTGTGTTTTATTTTCTATGTTCTTGATGACTAATGCACAGATATGAATTTATCTCTGAATTCTAGCTCGTTCTCATTTTTGGGGTTACATCCCAAGAGAGTACCACAACGTCCAACTCATTTTCACCTGCAGACATCCTAGCTGTCTGTAACAATTTGAATGTTTCCACACTTGCTGATGAAACCCTCTGCGCTTTGGGCTTTGTTTTCTGTGTTGTTAGATGTCAATCACATAAGCTGATCAGTATTCAGAATGATAACTCCTTCTCCACTGGGTCTGATTTCTAGCTCCTGAGTCAATTACTTTTAATTTGTCTGCCCCGAATTGCTGAAGCAATGTTCAGCTGCGGTTCCTCGCAGCTCACGTGGTTTGTGTCGCTTTGCAGAGAAACACAACACTCAGAGCAGCATATATAAAGACTTGCATGCATCAGTCCAGGCTTTTATTTACTGTCGAGATAAGTTTTCTTCCCTCTTGCGCTGATCTGAATTTATGTATTTATTTATTTCATATTTACAATGCTAGACAGGAAACATACCAACTTCGTAAGGCATGCTTATTAACATGCAAAAAATGGAGCAAAATTTGAAATAGAATCACTTTAACAAAGATGTAAATCAGGACAACATTAAAATAGTAAATATTTTAACATAGAGGAGAATGCATTTTTTGTCTTTCTACTTTTTCTTCATGATTTTGTGAGAATTTTTCAAAGTTACATTGCAATGTGTGAATATGATATTTAAGAAAAATTCTACCACTTGTAACGTCTGCTTGCTTGTGTCCACTTGTTTTTAACTCGCATGCACTCTGCACTTTTTGCACGATGCAATTTATAAAATAAAAAAATAAAAATCAGTCTGTATGGGATTCAATGTGTGGCTAGCTACCTTCGTGTTCATTTTCAAGTATCCCCTTAGCTCTACTCACCTGCAGTAAAAGGGTTTCTTTTTTCCTTTTTGGAGCACTACAATTCTTCGCTACAGTTCACTCAAAAATGAAAATTCTGTCATTAATTAGCTGTAAAACCTTTGTTCATCTTCGGAACACAAATGAAGATATTTCGTGTCACCCTACCCTGTTGAAAAAAACAGCATATGCTGGTTAGGTATGTTTTGAAGCATGGCTGCTGGTTTGAGCTGGTTTAAGCTGTCCTTAGCTGGTCATGAGCTGGTTTAAGCTGGTTCTTAGCTGGTCATGTGCTGGTCCTAAGCTGGTCCTAAGCAACTAGCTCCTGCTCAGGACCAGCACATGACCAGCTTAAACCAGCTCATGACCAAACATACCTAACCAGCATATGCTGGATTTTTCAACAGGGTAGGGCGCCATTTTGGAGAGTATCACGACGCATGCGCATGCTTTTCTCTGAATGTGAACAAGGCTCAGCGCATGCATATTCTGCGTCAGCAGCACCACGCGCATGCGTTGTTTACATGCAGAAAAATCACACGCATACGTTGTGATACTCTCCAAAATGGCGCTAGGGTGACGCGGAGGAGAAGAATTGTTAAATTAAGTTATTTTAGTTTTCTTTTCGCACAAAAAGTATTCTCGTACCTTCATAAAATTACAGTTGAACCACTGATGTCACATGGACCATTTTAACGATGTCCTTACTATGTTTCTGTGCCTTGATCCTGGTAGTACCTTTGCTGTCTATGGAGGGTCACAGAGCTTTTGGATTTCATCAAAAATAACTTAATTTGTGTTCCGAAGATAAATGGTCTTACAGGTTTGGTATGTTGTAAGCGTGAGTAATTAATGACAGAATTTTCATTTTTGGGTGAACTATCCCTTTAAATATCATAACTCTGCACAATGCAAATTATAAAAAAAAATGTTTGCCTACAAAACCACCACTGGCTCTGCACCCCTTTACCTAAATTCATTACTTCAGAGTTATGTGCCCTCTAGAAGCTTGCGTTCTGCAAGTCAACGACGCATTATTGTGCCATCTCAAAGAGGCACAAAATCACTTTCACTGACTTTTTCATTAACTGTTCCCTCCTGGTGGAATGACCTGGCCAACTCAATCCGAGCAGCTGAGTCCTTAGCCATCTTCAAAAAACGACTTAAAACACATCTGTTCCATCTTTATTTGACCCTCTAACTCTAGCACTTTCTATTCTATTTTAATTCTACTTTATCTATTTATCTTCTTTTTTATTGCACTTACATATTGTTGCTCTTTTGTTAGTTTTGATTGCTTCTATTGGCCTCATTTGTAAGTCACTTTGGATAAAAGTGTCTGCTAAATGACTAAATGTAAAATAAAAAATTTTTTTCTAGACTTTTTCAGCCTGTATTTGATTCAGTGTGCGGCTAGCTACCTTTGTGTTAACTTTGAATATGATATTTACCCACCAAAATTAGTCATAAAATGGGGATTCAAAGAATTTGATGTGATTGGTGTATCTATTGCCATTTTAACCCACTGTTTCTACCTATCAGTTCCTGATCTTCTATTTAAATAAGCAGTGAATAAACCTTAGTCAGGGTAGATGCCAAGTTCAGTTTGATGCTTTGAGTAACAGACATGCAATATTAAGCTCCTAGGTCACAATTAGTTTATTTTCAGTTAACTTACTGTTACCTATAGGACTTGATGTTTCCTAGAGTTTTTGCCAACTGGAAATGTATTATGTTGTATGTTTGGTCGCTTACACCAAGGTACACAACAGTCCAGCCCATTGAACAGACTGTATCCTTCACGGCCTCGTTGTCATTTGTGTCAAATTAAGTAGGCTGTCTACCCTGACTAAGGTCTGTGTCCGCAGATTCATTGTCAGTTACAGACTTAAACCGCCTTGACAAGTTCACTTCATCAATTACAGTCAGATTCCACTCACTTCTCTCTAGGCTATGATCCACATTATTAGCCCATGCCTCTATGCTAATAGTCTGTCATATTTTTAAATGGCAGCTATTTGTTAGCCTGGAAAAGACTGACTGATGATGTTTACAAATTCAGCAGGTAAGGTCTGAAATTATCTTCTATAAATCATGCAATGCAGCACTTCTGTTGCTTGATATCATTCGATAAATGCGTCTGCCAACTTCGAGAGCGATTGTCCCTGCGAAGGGAGAGACGCACACAGGCTAGTCAGCTCTCTGTATTCTGAGAGGCCTTATAATTAATTTGGACAGCTTCCAGCAATCTGCTAATGTCCCAGGCTGGTTCATGTCTTACCCGGGAGAGTGACGGATGAGACGTGGCCAGATTGTCACCGCTCAGTGTGAACCGGGAGCTCTCAGAGACGAGCGTTCGCTAATCCCCGTACATCACTTTGACACTCTGCCAAATTTTTTACAAAACTGTTCATTTGGAAATGTATGCAAATGGCAGGCAATGGAGCTCTCCTTGAGTTAGTCCTTGTGGAACGTGGTTAAAAGCTGAAAATTATGTTCATCCTCCAGCCTCTGTCTCTTTGCTGCTTCAACTGTTTAACTGAGTGTGATGCTTTAGGGTTGAGTTAAATTTCTTATTGGATTCATGTGAGGAAACTGTTCATTTGTGCTCTCTATTTTGTAACCTATTGTGATTCTTGCACAATTCAAATATGATTCATAATTTAAGACTGCAGGTGTCTTGTGAATGAGATTTTATTTTGTCATTTTGGTTTTGCACAACATTTATGAAATTTGCAGCATGTGGATTTAACGTTGTTTTTTTTTTGTTACATTTCATAGAATGAATCAAAAGTTTGATTCTGTTTAAAAGTTGGGGATCAGTAAGATTTTTAAAGGGGTCATATGATGCGATTTAAATTTTTCCTTTCTCTTTGGAGTGTTACAAGCTCTTGGTGCATAAAGAAGATCTGTAAAGTTGCAAAGACTAAAGTCTCAAATCCAAAGAGATATTCTTTATAAAAGTTAAGAGTCAGCCACACCTACCTAAAACTGCTTGTTCTAACACGCCCCCACATATCTACATCACTATGTGGGAAGATTTGCATAACGCCGCCCAAATGTTCACACAAAGAAAGAAGGCGTAACTTTTATTCTCGCTGTAGTATTGTTGTTGCCGCCGCCATGTCATGAAGGCACTGTGTGATTTGTTGTGAAAGCGAAACTACTTTGTTTGGCCTTCCAAAAGAGGACGATATCCGCTTCGTCATGCCTAGAGCTGATCCGTGCTGGTCGCTGAGGAAATACATCAACTTTGCGCTGTGGATCGCCGGATCAGCTTTCACCATGGACGAAGCGGATTCCAGCCTGGGGTCGTCACATGTGGTTGCTGCAAGCCCCCCGGCCTCTGCTCACTCAAGCCGCCATGTGTGACGCTTGTGAAAGTGAAACTACTTTGTTTGGCCTTCCAAAAGAGGACACGACTAGAAATCAGTGGTTAAC
>NW_015552538.1:901211-910966 GCF_001515605.1 Sinocyclocheilus anshuiensis
GGCGTAACATTTCCGTCACACGCTTGAGATATTCAGCCAATCACAACGCACTGGATAGCTGGCCAATCACAGCACACCTCGCTTTTTCAGACCGATGAGCTTTGTAAAAATCGATAACAATAATGTACAGTATGTGGAAAATAATGTGTTTTTTGAACCTTAAACCGCATAAACACATTTCATTACACCAAATACACAAAATAATGTTCTTTTTAACAGCATCATATGACCCCTTTAATGCTGTTGAAAGGCATCTCTTACATTCACCAAGGCTGCATAAAATTCAGTAAAAACATTAATATTGAGAAAAGTTATTTCAGTGTGTCTTTTAAAATATAATGTATTCCTGTGATGGTAAAGATGTTTTTGAGCAGCCATTACTCCAGTCTTCAGTATCACATGATCCTTTAAATCATTCTAATATTCTAAATCTTATTATTATCGAAGTTGGAAATAGTTGTGCTGCTTCATATTTTGTGGATTTTTTTTCATGACGCATTGAAGAATAAAAAAAGAACAGCATTTTTTTAGCTCAATCTTTTGTAACAATTCAATGTGTCCATGCTGAGTAAAAGTATTTATTTCTTCTGCTTCTTCTTGTTGTTCTTCTTCTTTTTCTTACTGATCCAAATTTTTGAATGGTAGCGTATACTTTTAATCAATTATAAAAAATGTAGGCTATTATTTTTATGCAGTTACTGTGAATGGAGATTTACCCACCCATCTGCCATCTGAGTTCCTGGAACAAATATAAGCAAATTGTGAACGTTTCATTATTTTGAATCGGATCCTTTCAATGATTTGGTTGATTTATTTCACAATACGTTACATATGATTCATTCTCAAATCTGACTGATCTTGTTCTCAAGTTCACATCACCAACTCAATGATCTGGTTGCAGCAGGGGAGGATTATCAGTGAATAATGACTGGAGTTTGGGTTTGTTCTTCACACAAGCCTGTTGTATGGCTTCAAAAGACTTGTAGCGAGCATGTCATATGGCCCATTTTTATGGTGCTTTTACAACCTGTTTGAAGCCCTCAATCCTCAAGGGGAATAATTGCATGGGGAAAAAGAGCAACTAGTACAATCTTTCAAAATTTGTCCTTTTGTGTTCCGCGGAAGAAAAATATGGGTTTGGAACAACACGGAGGAATAAGAGATGACAGGATTTTTTTTGGGGGGGGCTGAACTATTCCTTTAAGTAATGTGATGCACTCCCAAAAATACCTCCTTGCAGCTATGTCCGTGTTTAGCAGCGAAGCGGTTTAAAAATACCAAAGGAGCTTTTGCTCCAGATTTTTTCATTTACTGAAAGTGTCACACTGTTGACTGCTCGGCTTGTTTGGATTATTATACACGGAAAACTAATGAACCTCCACATGCGCCCCATACCATGTGCATGTTGCCTGGCAACACACTCCAGGATTCCTCAGAAGGTAAAATGATGCACATTAGACATGCAGAACCAACAGTAGCAAGATAATGAAAATAGGCCTTCTGTACTTGATTTCCCCTCACCCTTCTCTTCCTCTGCAGGTGAACTGCTGAGTATGCTGGAAAACCGCTTTAGATGGAGATTCGCCAAACGAATCGCCACACCTTCAAGGCAGCGCAATTTGATTTTAAGATTGAACCAGCAAGGGTGCCCATAATTAGCGGTGTGATTAGGAACCATAATTAACATTGATCAGATGTTCTACTTTTGCTAATAAAGTTATCTAAGCCCCTCAGCAGAATCACAGCAATTTTAATTTGAGGTATTCATTTGGCAAAATCTTTTAATGAAGGCAGTTGGAAGTTGTGGCATTGGCCCTCATGAAAAGAAGAATGTATAAAGGGGAAGATGGTCTAAGATGGTTTTTGACTATAGATTTTTTTTCTTTTACATAGTAGTGACTGTGAATTTATATTATGGTGTAGATGAACAGTTATGTCATGTCTGTTTATTAATGGGTGATTTGTGGAAGGTTCCCACTGGCATGTTGTTTCTTATGTTTTTAGTGTTTGATTATTAAAATATAGAGTTATTATTTAATAAATACATGAATTAGATGTACATTTCCTTAATTTTCATTATTCAGCATAAACAATAGGCTACTTGAGTGGAATAATTTAATCTGAATCCCTGCGATTCTATAATTTGTCATTCAATTTAACTAAATTGTCAAATTTATATATACACTTACTTTATTTAATTTTATTTATTTATTTTTACATAAATGACAACATTTTCAAATATAGAAATGACTAAAAGTGAAACTTTAAACATTCTGTGATCATTTTACCCTGGTGGGATTCTATTGGGGGTGGGGGTGATCTTACCTCAGTAGTAATGATTTATGGTAACACCCTACTAGTGTAGGGACCATTTCTCAATATGTTTATTAGCATGCCTATTATTAACATATTGGCTGTTTATTACACTATTAAAAATAAAGGTGCTTAAAAGGTTCTTCACAGCGATGCTATAGAAGAACCATTTTTGGTTTGACAAAGAACCATTCAATCAGAGGTTCTTTAAAGAACCATCTCTTTCTTACCTTTTCATAATCTGAAGAACCTTCTTTCGCCACAAAGAACCTTTTGTGAAACAGAAAGGTTCTTCAGATGTTAAAGGTTCTTTATGGAACCATTTAGACAAAAAGGTTCTTCTATGCATTCGTGAAGCACCTTTATTTTTAAGAGTGAAGTGCCTATAAAGCACATATTCTGCATGACCACATTCTACATCCCTAATTCTAACCAATACCTAAACTTAACAACTACCTAAGTATTAATAAGCAGCAAATTAGTAGTTTATTGAGGCAAAAGTCGTAGTTAATGGTTTGTTAATAGTGAGATTTGGACCTTAAAATAAAGTGTTATCAGATTTACTGCTGTTTGTTGGTTCTTTGTTGACTGCAGTATTAGTTTGTGGCGATGGAGGTAGTATGAAGTTTGAGCTATACTGTATACTGAGCTTTGCACATAGTTATTAGTTTTCCTCAGAAAGACTGTTTCCAAAATGGGCTTCTTGAACGCTCTCCAGTGGCGGCTCGTCGGGGGAGGCAGGGGAGGCACAGCTTCCCCATAATTTTGAGGTGAAAATGGGAGAAGGACGATTTAATGTTAATACAATTCACAATTCATTTCAGTTCATGTCTCAGAATGTGTATTTTTTTTGTTTGTAATTTCACAGTTGTAATACCATAACGTGAAAGCGCCGCTTTTCTATCGCGAATGTGCCGAATCTGCTGATGTAATTACAACCACTAATGATAGAGAAGGGGAGGGGGAGGGGGAGGCCGGGGGAGAGGTGAGCTCTCGTACCTCCGTTGGTAAAAAAAATTAGCCAATCACCATCGAGCGTTCACTTTCAGCGCTGAGGAGTGTTGAGAAAAGAACCCTGGCAAGGGAGGCTAGCCTCCCTTCTGATATCAACCAATCATCACACAGATGTAAATTACGTGATATTAGTTTGAACATCTCCCTCTGCGCTGATAATGTACCAAGTACTTATGATGAGTAGCGATATTGATTTGATTGCCAACAGACGGCAGCGATCCCAGACTAATACAATTAGTGTGCCTCCTCTATTTTAAAGCCCACGAGCCGCCACTGACGCTATCCTGTTTTCCATTAGTTGGACAAACGGATGATATGTTCTAATCTCATAGACTGACTTCCATACAAGATTTATTATTTATTAGTTTGTCAGGAACTGTAGCAGGTTGATACAGCAGAGTTTTTGAGGATGAAATAAATTCTGGATTTGTCAAATATGTCAGTATAGTGACATCACATCTTGTTTGAGGGACATAGTAATAAGAAAAGGAAATATCCAGAATCAAAACTGTCTATTACATTGTTTTTTGAGTTATGTCTGTGTAAAACACATTTTCTAGTTTACCTGTGTTTTTGCTTTGTAATTAATCCATTATTATTATTTTTGTTCAGCCATGGTCTGGCATTGTGGTATTTCTTAGAAAACACTACATAAGTTTGGCTACACAAGACTAGAGTTTAGCTAGTTAGTCCCTGCTGGTAGATTGCATAACTATGCTATGACATGGACATCCAAAATTGATTGCCATTCAAAACTTGACTATTGACAGCCATTCAAAACAGCTGCGTATTGTGACAAAATATTTTTTAAAAGCAACTTAGCAAAACTTCATTATATTACAGTAGATGTTAGCAGTGATGGTTTTATAATGAGTAAATAGCATTTAAGTTTAATCTGTAGTGATTTAATATAGTTTAAAGTCTAATGGATCATGAATAATGGGGTCAACATTTAGTCACACTTTGTTGTTAGCTGAAACAAAGAATTTTTTAGCTACTGAACCAAGCAAGAAGAATCTGAGTTAAAAAGCAGAAAAACTCTTGCCCCCTGCAACATCCTGACAAATAGCACTTGGCTACATGGTACAGGACGAGCAGGGAATCCATTAGCGTGTGCAGCCCCAGTCCTCTGTTGTACTCCAGCAAGCACACAGAAAATAGTAAAAAATAAAAAAAAAAGCTGCCCCCTGGCCATACCAGCAGCTGCATGCCATGTGTAATTTTCAGCTCTATGCTCATTGATGCAATTAAAACTAAATTAAAATGAAAAATGCACAGTGTTGAAATCAACAGCTCTACCCCCTCCACAGCTAAAACTCCCAAAGGTTTCAAAAGAAGTTTTCAAATGTCAATTTGAATTGGCAAACTTTCAGATACTTAAGTCTGTGCTCTCCTTGCAGTATTTTACCAAGCATTTATATAGAGGCAAGTGTGAATCAGTGGATTCCATGCAATCTGGAGCACTGCAGTATTGAATCGCATTGATCTAATGGCTTAAATAGGCATATTGATAGTCTCTCAAATTAACTTTAAAGTCTATGAGTAGCATCCACCCACTTTTTGGCTTTATTTTGCTCCCTTTCATTGTGTTTTGATGCTGTCTGCTTTGTTTCAAGTTGCTGAAGATAAAAGCATCTGCTAAAAGAATAAATGTTTCAGTGTAGCTAGAATAACTACGTGCCACTAGCCCTGGATGTGTTTGCGCAGCAGATCTCATCTAAATTAAAAGCAGCCTGAGGTGCTATTTCACATGATTGAAGTCCGTGCTAATTAATGAACACCAGCATCTAACAACCCGAGAGCCAGTATTCTACACATACATGTCCCAGTGGGCTTGACTGCCTCTGTTTCTCAGGGCTGTAATTCTCAGAGGACTGAGCGATACAGTCTTCAGCCTCACCTGCGGATGTGGAGGGATGGAAAGAACGAATGAGCCAGGGACCAGGAGATTTGAGCATCCTATAGATTTGGTCACAGAGGTGTGATGATGGAGGGGGCTGTCAGGATGCTTCACATGGGGTAAATCACACCTCGATGGAGAGGAGAGAGTGCCACCATGCATTAGGTTTGGAATTAACATTTCTCTGCTCTGGACCAGCAGAGTGATTTGGGACTCTATCTAGCACACAGCCGTCCGTAAGACACTGAAATGACACCGAGTTAAGAATGGTATTTTTAGCAACGTGATGGGAAATTTGTGGATGGAGTGGGAGTTAAGTTTGGTCCCCAAATGTTCAGTATTTACTCTCCAACATTCAAATGGTTTAGGTCTAAGGGGGCAACACTTTTTCTCACTATCCTCTCTTTATGATGGAGGTTAGGTTTTTTTTGTATACTGAGGGATAGATTTGGTTTTTAAGGGATTTGATCGGATTAAAATATCAATACATTCAAAGCCAGACCTCCTCCGGTGATATTTATTTATTTATGACTAAGGGAGATTCTTGGAGGCATTTTAAACAACAAATAATGCTTGTGCCACTAGATGGCAGAATATCAACTTGCATTAAAGGAAGTGTGTTGAATTTGAGTGCATGTAGATGAAAGGTACCGTTCAAGATAACAAACACTTCTTTTGATGCATTTCATTTATGCAATTAGGCCTTTTTGACATTATACTCTGTTACGTAATAAATATCTGAAAACTCATTGAATGAGTGCTGATTTAAATTAGCTAATGACTTCTATAGAAGTATAATAGTTCAAACAGATGAAATGAATATTCTGGTTTCAGTACATTTTAAGATCAGTCAACAGCATTTGTGGCACAATCTTGATTACCACAAAAATTTAATTCAGTCTGTCCCTCAGTTTTTATAAAAAGAAAATAATAATAAAAAAGGGGGTTGATAATGCAATCTGTTTCAGTAGTATACTGTAGGCACAAGACACAAAACAATAAGAAAAAGGCTTTTAAACACCTTTTGTGTCGTTGTATCCAATTTTACAGCTTTGTGGTCATGTCAACGTAACGCCTAAATAACGACAGTGGCATTAAAGCACAAACATAAAAGTTTGAACAGAAGATCCCAGTCCCATTCACTTCTGTTAAGGGCCTTTTTTTTCCTTAAAATGAGGGATATAGTATTGTATTTATTTATTAAGAGTTTTGGTTACCATTGACATCCAGTGTACATTCCAATGTCACTGGGGCGGTTCCTTTTCAAAAGATTCTAATATGTACCTTTAAGGTCCTAATACGCACCCTTTAGGGTTTAATAAGGTACAAAGGTGTACCTTTTGAAAGGGTACTGCCAACAAACAAACACCGAGATATTTCTTAAAATATCTTCTTTTGTGTTCCACAAATGAAAGTAAGTCAAACGACATTATGTGAGATTGAGTAAATAATGAGACTATTTTCATTTTTGTGTGAACTATACCTTTAAGATCAATCAACAGCATGAAACAAACAAATAAAAAGAGCCATATTTCATTTTTTAAAATAACAAAAAACTCTAAATATTTCAAGTAACATCAAGTTTCTTGCCATCAAAAGTGGATGTAAGGAAACAAGAAAGTGTCCTCCGGATGTCCTAATGTTTCAGTGTGTGTATCAGTTGAAATGTCACAAGAGAACATTACGCACCACCCAAGGGTAGTACGCTCAGTGCCCCTCTGTCAGACCACATTCACCCACCCGACTCGGACAGCCTCAAAATGCTACTCTGCCGCAAAATACCTCCATTTATTTGATGCTGTCCAACACCGGAAGCAAACAACGTTTTCCTTGTCAACAATTCAGAGCACCTAGTCAGCCTGTCACGCTCCAGAGTGCATCCTTTGGCTATGGCTATACTGACAGCCTCTCACTCTGTCTGGAAAAACTCAAGCTCTTTATAAAAGTGCACACTAGAGTGCTCAAACACTGACAGGAGTGCGATAGATTGGTGCGAAGAACATCCTCTTATCCTTGCGAAATAAAAAAAAAAATAGGCAAAGAAATGACGCAGTTTTCATTATTCAACTTGTGATGTTAGTTATTGGTGTTTTTTCTGGCTCCAGGGTGTTGTATTCTTTTTCTCACTTTTTCCACATTTTTTGCTTCCTCTGTGACTGTTTCAACCCTGGGAGATGAAATATAGGATGCCAGTGGAGCAACATTTGTGTTTGCTGCCGTTTTTCTGTGGCTGGTGATATTATCTCATATTCTGCTCTATTTTTGCATGTGCTGTGGACGGTTGTAGAGAGTTTTCTATAGGACTGGTTTCACATATATACATTTCTATGTGCTAACAAATCTCAATTTTAGTTATATTCTGTTGGCTGCATTTTGTGTCTACTGCTCCAAGTTAAAAAGAGATATTTATAGAAATCAGACAGGATTATGTTTTCCTGAATGCGTGTTTTCCGGTTTAGCTGTATATGAGCCAGCTCCTGTGTGGTGTGTGTGTGTGTGTGTGTGTGTGTGTGTTGGAGCAGAAACAGGATTACTGATGTATATGTAGATGAGCAACAGAAGTAATCCAGCACTGAGGATTCTGGGAAGCAGAGCAGCAGGTGTCCTCCTGTACGAGCGCAGTTATCTCGCCTCCGTTGTTTGTAATTTGGGCACAAAAGTACTTCACCTTACACTCATACATGCACAATTTCTCAGTGAAAACAGCTAGTCTGTGTCACATATGGAATCGCATATCCCACCTAACGATTAATGAATTAGGGTTCAATGGTGACTAGTAATTGTAATGACTTTTGTACATTTTATTAATGACATTTTGACAATGATTGTCTTTGTAGTGACAAACCACATGTAACCATGTGTCCCCCCAGTAATGTATAGGAACTTGCAGATTCCTCGGTGGAAGAGTGGAGTAACATCTCAAAGCAAGAACTAGCAAATCTGGTTCAGTCCATGATGATTAGATGCACTTTAGTATTTAAAGCAGCTGCTGACTGCTACTTTTGATTTTGACCCCACCTTTGTTCAGGGACCGTTATTCCATTTTTGTTCATCAAATTCCTGTGAAACTTGTTCAGTTTATATCTCAATTGTTACATCTTTTTATGTTCATACCAATATTTATACATTAAAGGGTTAGTTCACCCAAAAATGAAAATTAGCCCATAAATTACTTACCCTCAAGTCATCCTAGGTGTATATGACTTTCTTCTTTCAGATGAATCCAGTCGGAGTTATATTAAAAATTGTCTTTGATCTTTCAAGCTGTTTCATGGCACTCAGCGGGTGTTGCATGCTTCAGTCCAAAACAAATTAAATAAAAAGCGCCCATCCATAAAAAAAGTGTCTCACACGGCTCCGGGTGGTGAACAAAGGCCTTCTGTAGCGAATCGATGCGTTTTTGTAAGAAAAATATCCATATTCAGAATGTAATAATCACTTTAATCTAGCTTGCGCTCACTGTTATACACTGAAAGCAGTTCCGGGCGGATGACGTATGAGGTCAGCTTTGTGCATTGTTATGGCCCATTTTAATACTGTGCGAGGCGAACGAGTGGTGGTAACGGCATTCCGACCACAACCAACAGATCACCAAAGACAAATAACAGTTTTAAATAATTTATTAAATAAGAGTGAAATGAATGAAAGGAGCTTTAGCTTCGGAGAGGCCCAAGGCCAAAATAATAAATAACAATAAATAAAAATAATAATAAACAAAACCACTAATAAAATAAAGAGAAGATTTAGATGGCCTAATTATAAAGAAAAGAAAAGTACAAATGAACTTCCCTAACTCCCTAAACAAAAACACATCGCAAAATTAGGTCAAAGTAAATGGCAGACCCCTCCTACGCTCCCAGGATTTTCTTAGAATATACAGAATAAATCACATGTAGGAAGAACCATGAACAGCAACCACAACGCAGTTGGTGATCTGTGGACGGAGACGGAATCCGGAGCTCCTCACGCCACGGAAGCAAACGCCAAAGTGAGCCCCCCTGGGTTGGTAGCGCCGCCCTTTTTAAAGTCATCTGCTTCAGGATCCGCCAATCACGTTCCTTGATGAACAGCCAATACCTGCACACATGCACCAGTACACAAAACAACACCCACAAAAATAACAATGCCGGGTATCGTAACATTTATCAATTTTTCTGTATTCCTTTATTGCATTTAAATGTTCAGTTATTTTTGTTAGAAGAAAAGTTATTAAACCGGTTATACTGTATTATGAGAGCACTTTTTTAAAACTAAATTTCAATATCGTGATAATACCGTATACCGTGATAAAAGCATGAACAATTAATCGCAACATGAAAATTTGATACCGGCATATCCCTACTCTGGACGAACCTCCGCGACACCCACAGTGAACGCTGAACCAACAGTCCACAAAACATAACCCAAAAAACTACTCAGTGACAAACGAGGACCGTTTTGAACCACTCTTGACTTTAAAGGCTGGTTAAGACCATCACAGAAAAAGTCTATTAACATGCAGTCAGGTAATTCTGAGCCATTTGCCAAA
>NW_015552538.1:911609-918548 GCF_001515605.1 Sinocyclocheilus anshuiensis
AAGGCCAAAATAATAAACAAAACCACTAATAAAATAAAGAAACGATTTAGATGGCCTAATTATAAAGAAAAGAAAAGTACAAATGAACTTCCCTAACTCCCTAAACAAAAAAACACATCGCAAAATTAGGTCAAAGTAAATGGCAGACCCCTCCTGCGCTCCCAGGATTTTCTTAGAATATACAGAATAAATCACATGTAGGAAGAACCATGAACAGCAACCACAACGCGGTTGGTGATCTGTTGACGGAGACGGAATCCGGAGCTCCTCACGCCACGGAAGCAAACGCCAAAGTGAGCTCTCCTGGGTTGGTAGCGCCGCCCTTTTTAAAGTCATCTGCTTCAGGATCCGCCAATCACGTTCCTTGATGAAGAGCCAATACCTGCACACATGCACCAGTACACAAAACAACACCCACAAAAATAACAATGCCGGGTATCGTAACATCCCCACACACAAAGAATCAACTTCTAGTTGATTTTAAATGAAATCAAAAGAACGAGACAAGGCATCGGCTAATACGTTGTCCTTGCCCTTTTTATAACAAATTTCAAGATTAAAATCCCGAATAAACAAGAACCAACGCATAAGTCGTTGATTTGCGTTGCACATTCGTGATAGAAAAATCAGAGGGCTGTGATCGGTAAAAACGAGTACAGGGATAATTCGATCCCACATAAACTTCAAAATGTTGCAAGGACAACAACAAAGCTAGCGCCTCCTTCTCAATAGTACTGTAGTTTTTCTGGTATGGTAAAAACTTTTTTGAGAAATACGCTACAGGATGCTCAACACCATCATCATCGTCCTGTAAAAGGACTGCCCCAGCTCCGGTGGCACTGGCATCAACTTCGATTTTAAAACCAAGCGAATAATCCGGAGCAGACAGAACTGGGGCACTACATAACAGGGCTTTGACAGATTTGAAAGCATGTTGGCACTCATCAGACCACAAAAACTTCTGGGAGGAACGAAGCAAATTGGTTAAAGGTAAAACAACATCGGAGAAGTTTCGGCAGAACGCTCTATAATCAATAGTTGCCCACACTTTTTGGGCAACAGGACGCACTTGACCTTGTCCAACTTTTTTCCCTAGATAGGTAACAGTTGCCTTGGCAAATTCACATTTTGCCAAGTTCAATGTGAGGGAAGCGTTAAGCAAACGCGTGAAAACCGTAAATAATGTGTCCACATGTTCTCTCCAACTAGACAAGAACACCACAATATCGTCCAAGTAAGCCTTACAATTTGCAACATCGCCTAATATGGTGTTCATTAGACGTTGAAAAGTTGCTGGAGCGTTCCGAAGTCCGAAAGCCATCACTGTATAATTAAGGAAGTTATTGGGAGTGACAAATGCAGAAATTTCGGCTGCCCGTTCTGTTAAGGGAACTTGCCAGTAACCCTTTAAAAGGTCCGTTGAGTCTCACCGGTGAGTCTCGTGAAAACCAACGTTTGTTAACAGGAGCAAAGGAAGCAAAGTTTCCTTACTTTAGCAAAGGAAAACCAGTCTCCTCTTGGCTTATATCGAAATCCTCCAACATTCTTCTTTACAAATCCTTGTTTTGTACTTCTAATTAGTGACCGTTGCTTTGTTTTGATCTTTCCGCTGCGTTTCCGCGTGTGTCACTTCTGAGCGGCGCATGCACAAAGCCGACCTCCATACGTCATCCGCCCGGAACTGCTTCCCTTTACAACAGTGAGCGCAAGCTACATTAAAGTGATTATTACGTTTTGAATATGGATATTTTTCTAACAAAAACGCATTGATTCGCTACAGAAGGCCTTTGTTCACCCCCCGGAGCCGTGTGAGACACTTTTTTTTTATGGATGGGCGCTTTTTATTTAACTTGTTTTGTACTGAAGCATGCAACAACTGCTGAGTGCCATGAAACAGCTTGAAAGATCAAAGACAATTTTTAATATAACTCCGACTGGATTCGTCTGAAAGAAAAAATTCATATACACCTAGGATGACTTGAGGGTAAGTAATTTATGGGCTAATTTTCATTTTTGGGTGAACTAACCCTTTAAGATACGTGCTGTAAATAAAAGTAGGTGAAAGTGAGAGGGTGCTTCGCTGAATTTATTTCTAAAAAAATATTCTGATGATTTTCTTCCTCTGTCGCTATCATTATAGTTGTTGTGTGGACTTCCCATTCTCATAAAATTAGAATAGTTATTAAAACGTTAAAGTTAGATTTATTGTCCTTATAAACTGGCAATTATTTTCCTGAATGAGGCACAGTTACATGGCTATCACATTTGTAAAGCGAGTCGCACACCGAATGAGAAGCGCAGCGCAACATCTCACCACGTCTTTAAAATTCAAACACATTGTTTTCTATGAGTGTACGCAAACCAGTGATACCACTCGGTGTCTGTCCACGGCATCCGGCTACAGCTCAGGAGGCTGTTCAAAATCCTACTGAGCCACTAATTTAGTTTTCCATTAAATCACATTAGCTAAATCATTAAAAAAATTTGCTAATTAAAAAAAAAACAAAACATGAACTTTAAACTCATTCTTGAAGTGGACTTTTGCCTGTTTGGTGATTAGATTCATGGTTTTAGATTTAGATTACTGGTTCTGCTGTCTTGAACTAATGTGATGTGTTCCATGTGCGATACCTGTGAGTTGTCCTTGACAAAACCTCATTTTGGGGACATACTCATTTGTAAAACTGGTATTAAAAAAGAAAACCATTTTAAATGTAAAAATGCAGAAAGTTTTGTTAGGGTAAGACTGTGGATATTTATCACTAGCTGTTGGGGTGTAAGGGTACACAAACTTGACGTAACAGTTCGGTATGGTTTCGGTACAGCAGGAGGAAAAAACTAAACACATATATTTTTGTAATTAAATAATGGTTTACTGAACAAATAGCTTTTTCTTTAAATAAATTAAATTACAGTTAAAATTTTCTGAGGGATAAAAATCTACCTCAGCTTATGTTCTAAACTATAGGGAACACTCTTACATTACTATAAGGTTACAATTAACAACAGAGCCCAAACTTAAATTCAATTACTATTTATTTTTAACTCTAATAATCAACACTCAAATTCAAAATTTGTATGCAAACATGTAAATTGCACATAAGTTTTTAAATAACTTCTAAATTATACCATTTCTATTTGTTGTTGAAATATTATCATTTACACAGTGGCTGTCATAACTTGTTTAATAAAAAATGTATTTAAACATATCAAATAATTAAGACATAACTAACAGGTAAAGTAAATTATAATGAAGTGTCTAATATTTCACGAAATGCTCTTCTCTAGTCTTAATTTCTCTAGTAAATAATGAGCTGTAGACACTGATGACTTGCCTGAGGTAAATGAAATGCTACGTGACATTTTGTTTACAAGCTGTTTTAAAGTCGTCTTTCCGCAATGGAAACACTGAGCGATTAGGTGAGATGTTCATTCATGTTTATTCAGCTGGCCCTGTATCGATATTGTGGCACACGTGCAGCAGTGGACCACGCTTAATTTAAATACAAGAACAACGTTTAAAATTGAGTAGAAAAGTGGCGAGGTTTCTAAAAAATAATGAATAGCGCATAATATATAGGCTACAACAAGGTTTAATCTGGCTGCAGAGGAACACAACTGGGGTTGCCTGATATGAAGAAACGTAATCCCCGAAACAGAGCTTCCAACTTGCGCAATACGGAAATATCTGCTAAGTGTGCTACTTATCTTTGTCAACCTGGCAACCATATGCACGCGCTCTCTCGGCACTGTGGATAAACGTGCTTGCTTTCGGAAAACACTGGTAAGCTTGCAGTTTAGCGAGCTCCACTTCAAGTCTATTCTCAGAAAAGTGTAATTCATCAACTGTTCATTTATGAGAGAGAGAGAGAGGCTGTGTATGTATGAATTACCACCGGTTTGCCGCGTTTCTCTATTAACAGTGAATCTGTGGCTTTAATTCCTGTAGAAACAATGATGTTACCAGCTCCTTGTTGAGAAAGATAATGTAGCTCCTGAGCGATTAAGTTGTTTAGTTGATAAATCTGCGGGGCAGCGCTAAAAAGTTCGTTCCTGAATGTCTGAGTGCGGCCGCAGCGTGATCTGTGTGAGTGACTGAGCGTGTGTGTGCGTTAGATACAGTGAAGACAGCGCATTAATTTAGAACTCTTTTAATTTTATTTTTTTAAACGTAGAGAATTCGTTAATTTGTGCAATGATAACCTACCAGCAATGTAAATATGATTTTTTAATATTAGAATAAGTACATTACAATATAAATTTATTAGACAGAGTACATTATTATTTATGGGCTTAAAAACAAGATGCAAACAATCAGAATATTGTACCTGGTGGGGAGTGCCCAATGTAAACATGAAACATATGCCATTACCTATATTGTACTGTGGTACAGTTATGGAGGCCCTTCATAATGCAGAGGTCAACTGCCTGCTCTGCCAATAGTTAGAAATGGCACTATAGTGTGCAGTGTTTAATAAACAGCTGTTTTACTAAATTCTGCTGAGGTGAAATTCAGTGCAGTCCTGTATCGTGATACGTATCGTATTGTGGCATCTGTATCGTGATACGTATCATATCGTGACATTGCTGGTGATACACAGCCCTAGTTAAAACTAGTAGTAAAGAGGACAGGATGATCGAGCTCACTCCACTCCGCACTGCCGTTAGAACTGAGGTTTCTATACAGCGTTCTGTCACGCCACATCAAAGAGTGCCAAAATGGCATGTATTGTCTGAATTTCCTGGAAAAACAGAATGATTTGTTCGGTGCACATGTGTACCGAACCGAAACACACGTACCGAAAATGTTCAGTACGAATACGTGTACGTGTACCGTTACACCCCTACTAGCTGTATATAAAAACAAAAGATGTCTATTGAATATCCCCATTTAGCTTCCTAAGTGTGTGTGTGTGTGTTTGAGTGCGAGAGAAAGAGAGTGTAGCTTTGGTGTGTCACCACCTTCCAAGTGTTAAACCGGTGAATCAGCCCTTCCTTATGTGGCGCTGAACCTCAAACAATTCGCAAGATGAATGAGGTTACAAAGTTAAACGTTGGCATTGTTTCTGAGTGAATAAGAACTTTTTTTTTTACTTGTCCTCTTTTTTTTTCTCTAAACATTGCTAGGCAAGTAGAACTACACTTAGCAGAGAATATATTTGTTGGTGGAAAGCAGTGTATGCTCCATTAGGCCTACTGGATTGTTGTCAAGGTTCATAATACATTTTTGCCTCCACTTTGCCTTGCCTGTGGGTCATTTAAAAGACTGCTGAAGCGTTGTCTTTTATCATACTGCTAGACATAGCAGTATTTGGAAGGGAAATAACTTTTGCAGATTGTAAAGTGTCTGCCTCTAATGTACAACCAAGTTTAGTGCCAGTGATCATGTCCTAAACAGCCCTGCTTCTCCATTTACGAGGAGCCTAAAGTTTTCATGTGTCTGTGGATCACTGTAATGTGCCTGTATCATTTTAACAGAGTGGGATATTGATGATACCTGGTTGTTGTTAAAGAATTTAACCCATACTGGTTATACAAATGCAACCCCTCTTTGCTAGTTTGTCTGTTTGAGTGATTTCCAATACCTGCCCATAGAATGAAGCTAATCTTGTTCTCTGCAAGTCCATTATCACTGTAACCGTTGATGGAGATGAATAGAGACAGCACTGTTCTGTGCTATATGCAGCAGGAGCATTTTCTCTAAGGTGACAAGGGTAGCAGTAGCTCCAAAAAAAATTGGTAGAGAAAATAATTGACAGGACACAGACAAAACAAATAGAGATATGAGAAAAGTTAGTGTGTAAAGAAACGTTCTGCATGTTCTGCAAAAGACTGCATGTTCTGTCCATTGACAAACTTCCTTTTTGGCAATTAAGATCCCTTTTGTCTTAATTATTATTTGTAGTATAGGCAATTTATGTTTTAGGCTAAAAGGAAACTCATGATCTTTCTGAAGTGTCCAGAATCCTGACATTCACTGTTTTAAAGAAGGGTATTTCAAACTTTTTCATTCTAGAAACCACCTAGAGAGGTAGAATCAATCTTGAGATCCACCAAAAACATTTATATTGTGAAATATGAGGGAGAAAACACACTTTGTTCTCTTTTACTTTTGTTTTTTTTTTACTTTTCTTGTCATATTGTTACATTGGGTAGACCATTCTGATGGATTCGGTTAATTTCGAGTTCATTCAGTAAAAGATTCATCAGACTTAAAGTAGTGACTCTTGAGTTTTGCTTAATGATTAATTAAAAGAACTAACTTATAATAGTTCTTTGTTTGTGAGTTGATCTACACAGGCCATTCTGTATGTTTGTTTTAGCTTGTAATATCGCCAGTAGGGATGCCACGGTGAGGAAATGTTCCCACTGAGTAATAAACAGTGTTACAAATTACAGTGCACATTTTACAAGATATTTCTCAATAACACTTAGGATCTGTAGTGGTTACTTTGATTTAATGTTAGATCTTTACATCTTTACCTTTCTTTAAATGAAACGAATGCTTTAAAATTGCGAAACACAAAACAACAACAACAAAAAAAACCCCATGATAATAAAAAAACATGAAAGACACTACAATGACTTGCATATGTTAAATGTGGAACTTATAGGCACTTTTGCTCTTCACTTTGATGCAGAAACTTCCCACATTGTCTTGTCAGTCATCTTTTCTTACTCTATTCACGTGAAAAGTGAAATTTGGCTTTTGCTCCATGCTTTATGGAGCAGACACTTTCTGTTTATAATTGTAATGTCCGTTGTTCAACTGAACTAAATAGATTTTATTGATTTTAATGTGCTGCATTGTTTGAGAAATGATGGGTTCCAGGTTCTACCCACAAATGAACTGAACTTTTTTTCACACTAGTTTTCTGTGCAATACACTTATCCACTCTGTGACTCCCCCCCCCCCCCCCCCCCCCCCCCCCCCTTCTT
>NW_015552538.1:918669-948566 GCF_001515605.1 Sinocyclocheilus anshuiensis
CCCCCCCCCCCACACACACACACTATTTTAGTGGATTAATCTCAATTGTAACTAGACATATTAAACTTCTGTTTTAGAAATTACATTTAGTGTCAATAAAAAAAAAAAAAACATCTAAAGAAAGATCATCAAAGCAACAGCACTGCCAATATAATGTATAATTGAATTGAAGTGACAACCACTTTTAATTTTGATGGACGTGTTCTTAGATTTGATACCAAGAGAGATAAGAATAACCTGAACTGTGTCAATATGTTAAAATAGCAATAAAAATAAAGAATTACCTCCTCCTGAAAGGTGAGAGCACATCTCTGATGCCTGTTGTTCCTGTGTATTTCTATTGCTAATATACTGTGAAAATAAAAGTTTAATAAAAGTCTAGCCTGTACGTTTAAGCCTGCTCAAAGTGGCTGGCTTTCTAATGTAATCATTACCAATCATGTTACCAAAAGTAAAAAAAAACAAAAAAAAAACAAAAAGTTGATGTGTAAAACATTTATCAAATATAAAACACAGCTACACACATACCACATACTACATTGTTTGATGTAACAGTAAAAATTGAATTCAGGGTTTTTTGCTGCTTTGAGTTCATTGTCACCTTTGACCGTTGCCTGTGATGCAGTGAGTGAGAGCAGTAACTTGGTTGTCATGGAAACAATGCTACAGGACAAGATCACATCACATTAGAAGCTCAATCAGTAAATTTAAACATCTGCACTTACATATGCACACATTTGCCCAATGAAATACATGGTGTAAACTGTAGCAGTGTGCAGTGAATTGTCTGTATGTTTCTGTATTCAGTAGAACAGCTGTACATCAGAAGTGCTACATCATTTTGTTTTTTCATCATTATTTATAGTTTCTACATAGCAAATATGCTGTCTTTAATTTAAAAAAAAATATTTCAACATGTGAAATAAGAATAAAAACAGTGCTTAAATTGTAAATATAATAACAGCATGGCTTCCTCTGCACACTTGCTTTGAAAGAAATACTTATTGGTCAAACTTAAAACAAAGTAGCATGTTATTTAATATCACTTAGAAGCGTATGATATATCTTAGTTTAATGCTATTATTAATATGTTTGTATTCTGAGACACAAAAGATGCAGTGCGGCCATTCAATTTGAAATTGAAATCACATAATGTGCATTTTCATTCATAAAGCTCAGGCTATAGTCATATTGGCTTTACACACATGTAGATATGTTCATTTAAAATGCCGCTTTATCCTTGTAGTCGATGGGTGATCAGTCTAACAAACAAACGAACAACTGCAGAAATAAATATAATGGATATTTTGGTCATTATTCATTTTGAAGTCATTGGTTTTGACTTTCTGAATAAGGTGCTCGATTTTAGCCACATCTCTATTGTAAATATGTCATTAATTGCTCAATGAAAAGTGCTGTATTCTATGCCTATATGCAGATATGCTTCACACTAGCCAAACAAACCAAACTCTGACATCATTCAGATTTGGGTGTGCACCAAAAATGTCCTTAGTTTTATACTTTAAAAGAGTTTGCCATTGAAGAGCTTCAATTGAAGATTAATGCTGTGGCAGATCTCAGACCTTTGCTTTGTGATTTTCAAATGACTGTGTAGCAGAATAATTTTGCTTTGTGATTTTCAAATGACTGTGTAGCAGAATAATCCTGAGCCATGCTGTGGTGGGTGACAAGGTAGGATTTCCTCCAGCAGGGGTGCTTGTCTTCATAGCCTAACCCTCGTGAAGTGCCCCAGTGTCTCAGGCTTCGTGCTCCACCTCCAGTTCCTCTTGAGTCCTGTCCGGCCATTTGTTCTGACAGCACCCCGTCTCGTCTTTCGCCCGTAGCGACTTCACCGCTTTCCAGGGGCATACCGTCACACCACTCACTAAATATTTACCTCATGCTGGTTAAATATAGACAGTTTGCAAAACAGCCCATCCAAGACAGGTCCCATCAATGTGCTGCTGAGAAGAATGATGGATGGCCCTGCCTGAGAATTTATGACGGTCACAAGCGAAACACGATGGAATCGAGGAAATGACTCCTGACGGAAACAGTGTGAAATGCTACAATTTTTACCACAAATGTCTGATGTGGTCCTGAATGCCTCTTTAGAGTCATATAAATGCCAAAATGATGAGACGGGACCATGGGGTGTTTTTCACAGTGGGTGGCCTTCCTAACAAAACACATTTAACTTCGGGCGACTTTTTGTTTATGCTCTCCTAAGGCAAGGGCAAAAACGCACAGAACTAGACAAATTAGAAATTTATGACTCTGTCATGAGGGTCAATGACATGACTTGACATGAATTTTGTTTGTTTTACCTGCTTATCTATTAATTTATTACAAAAATTATTTTAAAGTGCAATAACTCATCTTCTGAGTTTTTAATTTTTGCATTTATTTGCTAAAAAATACAGTAGACAATAGTATTGTGAAACATTATTGCAATTTAAAGTAACAGTTTTCTATTTGAATATATTTTAAAATGTTGTCATGAGGGTCAATGACATGACGTGACATGAATTTTGTTTGTTTTACCTGCTTATCTATTAATTTATTAAAAAAATTATTTTAAAGTGCAATAACTCATCTTCTGAGTTTTTAATTTTTGCTTTTATTTGCTAAAAAATACAGTAGACAATAGTATTGTGAAACATTATTGCAATTTAAAGTAACAGTTTTCTATTTGAATATATTTTAAAATGTAATTTATTCCTGTGATGCAAAGCTGAATTTTCAGCAGCCATTACTCCAGTCTTCAGTGTTACATGATCTTTCCGAAATTATTGTAATATGCTGATTTGCTGCTTAACATACGTTAATGTATTTGACAATATATTTGTAAATACTTTTGTCAAAGTGAAATATATTTTAACTTTTTTTAAACAATTAAGAATCACATGTATTCAAGGGTGTAAGGATTGTTTTTTTAACAAACCCATTTCCAGAAACATTTTATAAAATGCAAAAAAACAACAACAACAACAACAAGATTTTGTGATTTGCCCTCAAAATCAAACTTTGTTTATATTTGCAAAATCCAATTACATTGGTCAATGAAAATATTGGAAATATTTCTTTATAGATTTGTCAGTTAAAGCTGCAGTCCGTAACTTTTGGCGCTCTAGTGGTTAATAAACAGAACTGCGTGCATCTTGCGGAAGAGCACTGTAGCCGGTAGGGGTGTGCGATATATATCATCTGTGATAATATCGTAATTGTTGTTTTAACGATGTGCGATTTGACATTATCGAATATTTTGCAAAAACCATTCAAAACACCCTTACAGGGCGCACGCATACGTCACGTGAAGCACATTTAGAGTTCGTTCTTTCACTGCATGATTTAGTCTAATAAAATGCATTTAGAATGATCACAAATTCAAGACATGGATGCAGAAAATGTATATATTTTTACCACTTCATGTAGTTAATTAATTCCACACGAAGAGTGCCGTTTTTCTCCAAAAATTACCATGATTACAAATGTGACATTGAATTCAATAAACAATAAGTGGTTAATAAACAGAACTGCGTGCATCTTGCGGAAGAGCACTGTAGCCGGTAGGGGTGTGCGATATATATCATCTGTGATAATATCGTAATTGTTGTTTTAACGATGTGCGATTTGACATTATCGAATATTTTGCAAAAACCATTCAAAACACCCTTACAGGGCGCACGCATACATCACGTGAAGCACATTTAGAGTTCGTTCTTTCACTGCATGATTTAGTCTAATAAAATGCATTTAGAATGATCACAAATTCAAGACATGGATGCAGAAAATGTATATATTTTTACCACTTCATGTAGTTAATTAATTCCACACGAAGAGTGCCGTTTTTCTCCAAAAATTACCATGATTACAAATGTGATATTGATTTGTTTTACAACAGTTCAATAAACTAGAAGTTAATTAAGAGACTTACGTTTTAGATTCCATATTTCCTGTTTTTGCGCTATTTCTACAACAAAAATAATTCCAAACACAGCCACAGTGCTGTTTTGCGTCTCTGTGCAACATGACGGTGTTTTGTTCCTGAATGAATCAACCGTTTAAATGATTCGGTTCAATCGCAATGACTCACTTATTAACAGTGACTTGCTGCCACCTGCTGGCGGTTTTAATTTCACATTTAAAGTATCTTTTATTATTTAAAGCTGCAGTCCGTAACTTTTGCCGCTCTAGCGGTTAATAAACAGAACTGCATGCGTCTTGCGGAAGAACATTGTAGCCGGAGCTACTTCTCTCTGTTTATGTCTATGGCGAATCATGCAGGCACTGGGCTACTCCGCAGCAGTACCTACCCGAACCAGTCTAAATAGTCCGAATGTAAACACTTATTATAGGTGTACCGTAGTGATTCAGGACAAGCCAAAAACACGGTTTGGAAAATAGATTCATGGTGTACTCGCTCGTTATATAAATTTAGTACATTTTGAACACAAAAAAGTTACAGACTGCAGCTTTAAATAAAGGTTAAATAAAATTAACAAATCACAAATTCTAGTCTTTATTGCATTTTACAAAATGTCCCTACTTTTTTGGAAATGGGGTTGTGCATGACTGTTACACCGCATGACATTTTAGAGTCATTAAATTTAAACTTTTATTGAAATTAGTTAATGGTTTTCAGAAGCCATCATGAATACAGAGAGCACATTTCTAAGTACTAGCCTTGTGTTCTTTATTTGTGGAAACTTTTATATGTCATTGACCCAGTAATTTATACAGTTCTCGCAGTCTTCCTACATCCAGCTCTCGAATACATGATGTTACGATGAAAAATATAACCACTTTCCTTGTTCTTAGTTCATCAGTGTCAAAAAGATCCAGTTGTCAATGTGTTGTACAATTCCTGACCTTTAGATTAAACTGTGTCCCTGTGTTGGCCTTCAGTAAAGTGATTCTTAAAAGTCATATTTTAAAACTGTTCTCGAAATATCCACAAAGCATAAAGCCATCTAGTATAGCGTTTGTTTAGATGCATCCTTTCTGTCAGAGATTTCGAGACACAATGACCCACCTATCAGGAGACTCTACATTTTAAAGGTTGCATTAAAGGGCAGAGCGTACTGTTACTGGCCAGTCTTTGTGTGTTTGGGGGACATGGGGGTTGGTATCGACAGATCCTCTAACTGATGTCTCCAAATCCTCTATGAATAATTCATTTTGTGTGGAGGGGACAAGATCCCTCGGCTGAGCTTTCAACTCCAAGACTCCAGAGTGACCTATGTCACACTCCTGCAGAGTTCATTTCTCCTCTGCTCCCAAAGTCAGCAGTGTCACCTCCACACTAAAATATTCAGATATGACTCATCTGAAATACTTTATTTATGCCATCCAACTAACGCTGCTCCATTTGGTGATGACAATGAGTTATCAATGTTTTAAGCAGTGTAAACAGCACGCTTCGCAATGTATTAAGATTGATCCTGCATTAAATGTGATGTGACAACATGACAGCTCTTCATACGCAGCTCACTAATTTTCTGCTAATTCAGGTCATTTTAAATAATAACGTTTTTGCTCCTAGCTGACACTTGTTAATTATTCTAAAAGCTCTGTTTTGAATTTCATTTTAATTATTGAGAGGCAAGAGATGCAGACTTTACCGCAGGAACTTACAGCATGCGATAGATGGCCTGTCTAAGGTCATGTTTTATTCTCCTTGTAGTTTTTAGACCGTACTGATTCTCAACCTTTCACGGTTGGTACATTTGTTTATTTATCTTAACAACTAGAAAGAATGATGTGTTTGGCCTTTCACTTTGATGAAATGGTATTTGTTCAGCTACAAATAAAAGCCCCTTTGGAGGTTATCGTGTTTGTATATTGTGGGATAATTGACAGCTTCTCTTTGGCCATCTTATGGATACATTTGACTTTCACCTCTGAATTTCACCTTTGGTTCATTGGGATAAATGAGGTTGTTGTATGCGTGAATGTGGAAGGATGCCACCTATGTGTGTTTTAGGGCTGCACGATATATCGAAAATATCGAAATATCGCAAATGCAAATATCGCGATATGCATATCGCAACGGCGTGCGATATCTGAATCATACTAATACAAGTAGCTACTAGTACTGCGCCAATGTTGCACAGGTTTCAAAATTAACGATTGTTCACTTGCATGTGTGACACATAAACACGAAAAGGCAGCTCTGTTCCCAGTCGCATTTAGTCTTGAGGGAAACTAATGTCAATCTTAATTGGTTTTTAAGATCTGATTTAAGATTTTTAAGTCAAATAAAATAAATAAAATAAAATATAAAAATAAATAAATATGGTAACATATTAATCTGTAAAATTACTATAAAAAGCATGATTTACAGTTCAGATGCAGGTTTTCAGAAGAAAAAAAAAGTTTTATAAAATGATAAACTTCACATTTTAGCCTTTAAACAATTTTTAAGAAAATGGATGAGTCAAAAGTATAAATTATTATATTAATTTAAAATAATTATTATCAATTAATTACTATAGTTTAAATAACATAAATATATTTTACTGTCTTAATTGTTTAGATTTTTATAATGCATTAGCTTCTTGCGATCTGCTAGTTGACATATAACTCTTTGTGTTACCATATTTGTAGTCTGTGTGCATTTATCATTGTTTTGGATTTAATGTATGGGTGAATAAAGTCTTAAATTTCGATATGCTCATAATACAAAGTTATTTCAGGACACTCAGAACAGTTGAGTAGTAAAGTGACATTTAGTGGTTCTTTGGCTGGCGTTAACATTGTTGTTTTCTTGTGTATATTTTCAGTACCGATACAACAGTGGTGTTAGACGTTGCACTGCCATCTATTGATGTGGTTTGGTTTAATGTAAATGAGACTGATACTACTGAGTTTTAGACAGTGGTCTACACAAATAATTCCCTAACCAGTCCAACAAAAAATAAGCAACTACTCCAACCACTATTTTCTCCATCATCAACCCCACGACTTTTGTTAATAACAGTTTGAATACTGAATTGCTACATTATATTTTCAAGCAACGAGAGGATAAAATTGCTGTTTTTGAAGTAAACTCACTGTAAAGAGAGACGCACAGACACGCAACTTTCTTCTCTCTCTCTCTCTCTCTCTCTCTCTCGAATTGGCAATGTTTGAGAAAAACGTTTAGCGATTTCTAATTAACTGGGTAAGGGGATGACTGGAATAGGTGAGTTAAAGGCAGGTGAGTGACAACACAGTGAATGGTTCCAGGGTGCTTATCTGAGTTCTGATGGTGAGGATCGGATGCCGGTTACGTTGGAGATCGTGGAACAGTTTCCAAGGAGTCGTTGGAGGATCGCGGGAGGAACAGCAGGTAATTCGTTCTATGGAGAATTTGGCAGAGAGAGTCCAGAGCAGTTCGTAGGAGTGAACGGTAGACCGGACAGTGAGTGACTGTGCTGTGTGTGTATTTGTAGTGTGGCTTGATTGGTGACAGCAGGTGCGGGTGATCAGAACTCAGGTGACTGTGATCGGGTAATTATCCTGGATGGTGACTGAAGTGACTGTGATGAATCCTTGACAATAATTCTGTTACCCCTTCATTTGAAGTGTGGTCCCGAAAAATCTTCATTTGAAAGGCTATCTGGCCCTTCCCCATACCCCTCCAACCAAAAGAGAATTGAGACAGCCCTACCCCTTAATGTGAACGCGTGAAACTTAGGTGTACGGGTAGAAATGGGACTGGGCCATAATTAAAACACTTTTTAGATAAAACTTATCAGTGTAGTCTTCATCTCTTGTGTGTGAACACTGTTCAAATGACTCTTCACAAAAACACAATTAATTTCTTAATGTGTTCCCTTATGTAAAAAGTCACATTGACTTTTTAATGTCTTTAAATTATAATTTTTTTGTTTTGCGCAGAACAAGTATAAGCCATTGTAGTGAATCAGCTCATAAGGGCTATAGCAGGGATACAACAGTTGCTAGAACTACTGTAATCCTATACAAAAAGCGAAGATGGTGATGGTAAAATAACTAAAATAAGGTAAAAGTAAAACAAAACAAAAAAAGGGGTCCTAATAGCTGTAGGAAACTAAAAGGGAAACTACAGTTACACTTTACACACCTATCTAAGTGTTAGTCGGATGCTAAC
Source organism: Sinocyclocheilus anshuiensis (assembly GCF_001515605.1). Classification (NCBI taxonomy): domain Eukaryota; kingdom Metazoa; phylum Chordata; class Actinopteri; order Cypriniformes; family Cyprinidae; genus Sinocyclocheilus; species Sinocyclocheilus anshuiensis. The sequence continues at coordinate 926,786 of NW_015552538.1, forward strand.
AGCTAGCAGTTGAGGTAAAGGGCTTAGCTTAAATGCCTGTGCGGCAGGGTCCTGGGCCCTGTTCACAGACAACTTGGCACCCAGTATGTTTATTGGGTGAGGGGTCTGTGAACGTTTGTTAATCTAACGAATAATTGATTTGTTAAATCAAATGAAAAATTGTGTTTTTGATTGGTCCAGACGCTACACCATATACTGTAGGTTTGGAACGACATGACGGTGAGTACATGTCAGAATTTTCATTTTCAAATGAATTGTACATTTAATTCAAAACTAGTCCCTGAAAAGAGTACCGTGAGCCTTGGTTATGCGATATGTCCTCTACTTTCAATACAAATGAAATCACTGATATGCTATCATATGTTATTCAGAAATGCATCAATGTCAGGGATGCTAAAACACGTTGCAGATTTAAGATATTACAGTTATACATTAGCTGTATATTCTCTATGTAGATCTTCAGTTATTCTGTCTTTTTTTTCAATGATATTTTGCAGGAGAGCAATGGATCACCTCTATTCGCGCTTCACTGTGGTTGCGCTCGAGCGCTTTGCTCATTCCATGCTTGAGGAGCTCCACTCATGCAGGTGTGAGTAACAGAGACTCGCACATTCACTGCCGGCCACTGTCACATCTGGGATTCGATTCATGCGTCTTTGTGATAATCTCATTATATCTCCTCTCGGAGCATCTTGGGTAATGTAATGTGGCAGACACAATCACAGACAGGGGGCGTACATTGAGGCCTAAGCCTCCCCGCCCCACCAGCACCACTTTCCGCCTCCTTGGGAAATTATAATCAAACTTTTGCCGCTCCCTGATTTTACTACTGAATTGTCACAGCTGCACAATATACGTCCTTCTTTTGAACCAACAGCATAAATACTAATCATTGCCGTCACTTTCCTAATTGCTATTCACCGAGAAACACGGGGAGGGGGGGGGGGAATTTACGGCCGGTCTGAACATGGCAAGGAGGCAATTACCAAACAGGACGCCATCTAAAGGGGCAGTGAACCATACACAATGCAAAGGTCGATTTTGTGCAGTGTGAAGTCCCGTTGTCGAGGCCGCTGCACAATAACTCATAAATAGGGCTCTGGGGGAGTATTGTCAGGCTTCAGTCAGACCCCAGGCCACTTGACAATCTGATAGAGTCTCTCCATGTGCCCACTTGGAGGTGAGGGTGTGATGAATGCTGGGTGTCAGTGCTGTAAAGTTTTATGTGGCAACTCTGATAATGTGATAATGGAGTGGCTGTCACTTATGAGGGCGACACAACGCTTAGTGTAGCACGATGGCTGACAGTCATGAGGAGATGTCAGTCATAGTGTGAAGGCAAGAGACATTGGGGTCTCGTTCATAAGATCCTCTATGGATTTTGGTGTGTATGTGTGCTTATTGTTTCAACAGTAGAACACATGGAAGAAGTCAAGTCCAAAATATTTATAAATACACATTTCAAAGCAGCTTTAAAGAAAATAATGATGGTAATTAGTGTTCAACTGATATAGATTTTTTTGATGGCTGATATAAAGCCGATATATATGATAGTAAATATACATGCATAACAATAGCTGAAAATTTTTATTATTTTATATATTTGCTACATTAAAAATAATCCAAAAGAAAATGGATTTTGAAAACAATTATTTGATATAACTTGACTTAACTTGATGATAAAGGATTTGTAAAGTAAATTTTTTTTAGATAGCAACTACTTGATCCTGTCTCTAATCGTATATAGTGTTTTTCTCAAATGAAGAAATAAAATGTGAATGTGAATTAAAAGGAAGTAACACTGTAACCAACGTTGCACTCCAGTACAATCCAACAATTGCGCACAGATTAAAATATTTAGGTGTGTTTTGAAATGAACACCCTGAACATTTATGTTACTTGGGATGAACATTTAGAGCATAAGAAGGATATATTTGCGTTAAACAACCCTCAAAAGGCCACAGTTTCAGTTAACAGCACCCAATTACAGGGGAAAATGTGCCTTTCGTTTTTTTGGAACAGCGCAAGGGCTTTGGGAGTGGTTGAGGATATAAGACATTAGAGATATTAAACCATGATAAAGCTCCTAAATCTGCCATTTTCATCAGCAGCGCATAACAGAATGGGAGGTGTGAGCAGCATCTGTTCTTAATCAGAAGCTCGCCGGTCTCGCCTGAATGAAATGGCATTACGTAGGCTGCATGATAATGCCGCTGCCCCCTCTCAGCATGGACCGGCTCTCAATCAATAACCACCGCTGCAGTGAGGCATAAGCCCGTATTCTCTATGCATTGATTCTCATTGCTGATAGTTTACTGCTGGGGTTTAGTGTTTACTCCAGTAACATGTCTCGTTCCCCTCCCATTTTTTCCCTTACTCTTTTCGTCTCTCCTACAGGGTCTGTCGGTTTTAGTCTCTGCTGCTCAGCTGTTTGTGTTTAAAAGGTTGCCGTCCTCCTGGGACGACACTATTCCTGTGCATCAGGTTTCTCTTCTAAACTGTCTTTCTTTAGCGATCACTGGGGAACCTGGAATATATCTTGCAGAGATAGAGAGGAAAAGAGAATGAGGAACTTGGCACTAGAGAGAAAAAGAGAAACAAGCCGTTTCAAACTCTTGTGAGCTGCTTTGTTGTCTGCTGCCTACATAGGCAGCTGTCTTCTAAGGGAGTGTTGTTACAATCATGAAACCTTATAAATAGTGGTTTTGGAACACTCTACTTGGGTAGGAACCCTCCTAAACAGCAGGCTTCTGATTTTAACAAGTATTCTGATTTTAATAATAGCATGTACTCTATTAAAAGGATAGAAAAGGTAGTAAGGACATAGTTAAAATAGTCCATGTGACGACAGTGGTTCAACCGTAATTTTATGAAGCTAATAAAATACTCTTTGTGCACAAAGAAAACAAAAATAACAAATTTAATCAACAATTTCTTCTCTTCCGTGTCAGTCTTTGACGAGAGAAGATTGAAGGTTGAACCAGTGATGTCACACTATTTTAACAGTGTCCTTACTACCTTTTTGGGTCTTGAACATGGTAGTTGCGTTGCTGTCTGTGCAGGGTCAGAAAGCTCTCAGATTTCCTCAAAAATATCTTAAATTGTGTTCAGAAGATGAACGAAGGTCTTACAGGTTTGGAACAACACGAGGGTGAGTAATTAATGACCGAATTTTCATTTGTGGGTGAACTAACCCTTTAAGCATAAAAAATACACAACACATGTAACACAAATGTAAGAAAAGCAATATATTTTAATTAATACTCTTGAGTTGTTCTTATTGATACTTTTTCAGTGTTAAATTAACTTACAGAACGTTTATAAATGGCATTTCTTTGTCAGCCGTCTTGGGAGTTATTTTTTCACGCAACTTTGCACAATGCAGTCTGGGTTTTGCTGCAAAGGGTACTTGCAATACTAAGAATTTGGCCAAAATTAAATGCCTATCACAGTAGACAGCATAATCTCACATTTAATTTTGACGTTAGTATGTTGCTAAGCTAATAGCACTGAACTGTAAGCATAAAAAGCACAACACACAAATATTGAGTAAAACGACCCATTTTAATTACTCTGAGCTGTTTTTAATTGATATTTTTCAGCACTGAATAAAATTTATTTTGATGTTAGCATAATGATTATGCTTAGGGCTGCCACAAAGTTCACTACGCTATTTTCGTGGTCAATTTAAATAATGCTATCAGTCAGATTATTTTTTTTTCTTTTTTGTGGCCAATGAATCACAATCAAAATTCTAGTTTCGTCTTTCTCGTCTTTCAACATGATTTTGTGTAGCAGAAGTAGTTAGATTATTTATAATATCATATTTTTTTATATTATTTATATTAATTTTTTTTAAAACATAACGATTAGTACATTTTGTGACACATCTATGTCCTACCTTTTGGAACATTCTTTGCATCTGGTACCTTAAAATGTCCAAAAATCTTGTTAGATTTCATAACAGAGCAGTAGAGATGGAGGAGGATAGATAGAAGAGGGGTTAAAATTGTGAATGTGATGCTGCAGATTGAACGGAAGCCAACAAGGTGTTTTCTCTGGGCTTTTCAGCCTCCCCGTTGCCCTTTTGTGCCCATCACTTCTTGCTAACATTCTCTCATTTGCCTCAATCATTGTCCCTCAGTCAGCTATTGCAATAGTAATTATGGCCGACAGCTATTTTTTAGTTCCTTTTGTTGATGTGCAAGAACGTTGGTTTGCCCTTTGCTGTGAGAACATGAAATGGCGAGGAAAGTGCGGAGCAAGCAGTAATGGGCCGTACATGTTTTTTCCACTATCTCCTTTCGTAAGGGGCTGGAGAAAAGCATATTATTTCCAGGCCATTAGCAGGCACTTGTAGCTGTTCTTTGCTCTATAAAGTATTAATGCGGGTGAAGCCGCACACTGATGGAGCAGAGAGCCTTGGATTTGCAGCACAAGTCAGGTTTAGTGTAGACGCGCTCCTTGACTTGAGCACCTGGATTTTTGTTTCTCTGAGTCTGCTGGTGGGAAAATACAGTACAGTTGGTCTGTGTTACTAAACTAAATCCAACATAGGCTTATTGGGATAACAAAGCCTCTACCTACATTTTTTAAAAACTTTAAAAAATGCACCTATACATACAATTCACTGCAGTTTCCATCTGAAATGTCCACTAGTGACAATAAAACACCAAAACCTTTATCTCTTTTCACACAAATTATAATTATATATTTGATTAATAATGGCTTATGTTTGTGTGTTTCTGTGCACAATAATATATTGTGAACTCAAAACACTTTTACCATAGTGCATGACATTTGCATCTCATAACCAGCTCCATATTGATGGCTTTTCTGATGTAGCAAACTTGCTTGGTAGCTCACCTGGTACAGTATTGCACTTGCGATAGAGCATTAGCTTTTTAGTGTAAAACACCTATACAATAGAATAAACCATCCCCAGATTCATGTTAAATCCGAAAGCAATCATATCACCCAAAGTGTTGCGAAATGTGCAAGAAGAAACATAAGAGCATTTTTTAGAAAGAAACATAAGGCATTGACTAAACTGAAGCTGAAAGTTGAGATCTGGTTATAATAATAGGGGCACTAATCAGTGAAAATGGCCAATCAATCAGAACTTGGCTGTGACAGTGTTTACAATTTGTGGTGTTGTTGCCACTACATTTTTTTTTTGCCAGTTCTCTGAGAAATGTGAAAGAGAAAAATATCTACCCTTCTCACATTGTTACACAGGTTTGCTTATAGTCTGACAATCTCACAACACAACTTGCTCTAATCTCACAACAGAACCAACGTTTTGTTTTGGCTACGGAAATGCAAGTCTAATACCACTCAGAAATAGTTTTGTCTGGTAAAGAGAAGTACATGGCAATTTTCTCCAGGCTAATTGCTGTGACGCTTCTTCATAGAGCCCATTGATAACAAGCAGGGTTTTTTATGTCAACACTGGGTTCATGGTATGTTGCTTCCTCTGAATTTCTGACTACAAAATCAATCTCAAGTCTCAGATAACTAAAAATTGTTGATTGGTGTAATTATCATTCTTTGCCCTAGGTGAAATTCAGACACTTTGAAAATGCCAAAGTGACAGAAATCTTTTTTGCATGTTTTGAGAAAGATCCTTAATTGTGTTTGTTTCTTTGTATGGCAAGTAATTTGAAACTCACTCAAGGACATGTTATTTTCTTCTTCTCGCCATTTCAAGCAAGCCAAGGAACAGGTAAAGAATCTATTCACTGAAAAAAGTTGATACGTGTGTTTAAGTGAAATGTGAATCAGAGCCGAATAGCCCCGATGTCGACTTTCCTGTCAAGACTTCCTCCAAATTCAGAGAAGATTTTGTAACTATAACTGTACAGAAGCATACAAATAGGATCTGTAGACCAGGCTGTCTAACACAGGCAGGGTACATTTTTTAGTTGCAGGTAAATTGTCTTGCTTTCGTCTTTCATCTCTTCTGACATGATTTTGTGTAGCAGAAGTAGTTAGATTATTTATAATATCATATTTTTTTATATTAATATATATATTTTTTTTTAAAACATAACGATTAGTACATTTTGTGACACATCTATGTCCTACCTTTTGGAACATTCTTTGCATCTGGTACCTTAAAATGTCCAAAAATCTTGTTAGATTTCATAACAGAGCAGTAGAGATGGAGGAGGATAGATAGAAGAGGGGTTAAAATTGTGAATGTGATGCTGCAGATTGAACGGAAGCCAACAAGGTGTTTTCTCTGGGCTTTTCAGCCTCCCCGTTGCCCTTTTGTGCCCATCACTTCTTGCTAACATTCTCTCATTTGCCTCAATCATTGTCCCTCAGTCAGCTATTGCAATAGTAATTATGGCCGACAGCTATTTTTTAGTTCCTTTTGTTGATGTGCAAGAACGTTGGTTTGCCCTTTGCTGTGAGAACATGAAATGGCGAGGAAAGTGCGGAGCAAGCAGTAATGGGCCGTACATGTTTTTTCCACTATCTCCTTTCGTAAGGGGCTGGAGAAAAGCATATTATTTCCAGGCCATTAGCAGGCACTTGTAGCTGTTCTTTGCTCTATAAAGTATTAATGCGGGTGAAGCCGCACACTGATGGAGCAGAGAGCCTTGGATTTGCAGCACAAGTCAGGTTTAGTGTAGACGCGCTCCTTGACTTGAGCACCTGGATTTTTGTTTCTCTGAGTCTGCTGGTGGGAAAATACAGTACAGTTGGTCTGTGTTACTAAACTAAATCCAACATAGGCTTATTGGGATAACAAAGCCTCTACCTACATTTTTTAAAAACTTTAAAAAATGCACCTATACATACAATTCACTGCAGTTTCCATCTGAAATGTCCACTAGTGACAATAAAACACCAAAACCTTTATCTCTTTTCACACAAATTATAATTATATATTTGATTAATAATGGCTTATGTTTGTGTGTTTCTGTGCACAATAATATATTGTGAACTCAAAACACTTTTACCATAGTGCATGACATTTGCATCTCATAACCAGCTCCATATTGATGGCTTTTCTGATGTAGCAAACTTGCTTGGTAGCTCACCTGGTACAGTATTGCACTTGCGATAGAGCATTAGCTTTTTAGTGTAAAACACCTATACAATAGAATAAACCATCCCCAGATTCATGTTAAATCCGAAAGCAATCATATCACCCAAAGTGTTGCGAAATGTGCAAGAAGAAACATAAGAGCATTTTTTAGAAAGAAACATAAGGCATTGACTAAACTGAAGCTGAAAGTTGAGATCTGGTTATAATAATAGGGGCACTAATCAGTGAAAATGGCCAATCAATCAGAACTTGGCTGTGACAGTGTTTACAATTTGTGGTGTTGTTGCCACTACATTTTTTTTTTGCCAGTTCTCTGAGAAATGTGAAAGAGAAAAATATCTACCCTTCTCACATTGTTACACAGGTTTGCTTATAGTCTGACAATCTCACAACACAACTTGCTCTAATCTCACAACAGAACCAACGTTTTGTTTTGGCTACGGAAATGCAAGTCTAATACCACTCAGAAATAGTTTTGTCTGGTAAAGAGAAGTACATGGCAATTTTCTCCAGGCTAATTGCTGTGACGCTTCTTCATAGAGCCCATTGATAACAAGCAGGGTTTTTTATGTCAACACTGGGTTCATGGTATGTTGCTTCCTCTGAATTTCTGACTACAAAATCAATCTCAAGTCTCAGATAACTAAAAATTGTTGATTGGTGTAATTATCATTCTTTGCCCTAGGTGAAATTCAGACACTTTGAAAATGCCAAAGTGACAGAAATCTTTTTTGCATGTTTTGAGAAAGATCCTTAATTGTGTTTGTTTCTTTGTATGGCAAGTAATTTGAAACTCACTCAAGGACATGTTATTTTCTTCTTCTCGCCATTTCAAGCAAGCCAAGGAGCAGGTAAAGAATCTATTCACTGAAAAAAGTTGATACGTGTGTTTAAGTGAAATGTGAATCAGAGCCGAATAGCCCCGATGTCGACTTTCCTGTCAAGACTTCCTCCAAATTCAGAGAACAATAATGACCTTAACTTCTTTAGCCAGCCCTGTGGTCGCTTGATATTGAATTTAAGAACGTTCTGTACTTTCCCCCGTCTCTGGACTATATACACACAGTTACCTTATGTTTATAGTGTATAGTGTCTGAGAAGACAACCTGTAGCTGGAATATGAATCTGGTGTGATAACACATGCTGAAGAATCAATATCACAGTTTGTGTGCACTCAAGGTTTATTTGCTCATGTAGTTTAGTGCAGTAGTGTCTCATTCTTCTCCATTATTGCATTATTTCTATGTTGGATGTCATAATTGTTTGCAGCCATGGGTAGGATCGTGTGTTATTTATGACTGAATGGAGGATAATTGGCGATGGAGCTTAATGCTGTAGTGGTGCAGTTCATTGATTCCACATCATGGTTGACCTGCGTCTGCCACCATCTACCAGCCAATGAATGATGAGCAGGTCAGCTACTGCAATTCTCATTCGCTGAGGCTTGTCATTCCCATCATGCTTGCTGGCTTGATTGAAGTTCAGGCTTCTTGTGCTAATTAAAACCACTTTGTCATATAGACAACTTTGTCATACAGACAATGCATTCTATTATGTATTTTTATCTTTATGTATTTCATTGCTTAAAGGATCAGATGAATCAAAAATCCTTGATTAATTCATACATACAAATGATTATGGAAGCCTGTTCCACCTCAGAGTAAAACAAAAAAGTTACTTTATTATATTTTCTAAAAAAATAGTCAGATTATTGTATTTTATTTTATTTCATTTCGTTTTATTTTGAAGTGGAAACAGCTTCCATATGTTAACCCATTTTTGTGTCATGGTTTTTGTTTATTTTTAAATACATTGCAGTGGTAGCATTTTGGCTTTCTTTTTCTTTTTTTTTTATAGTAGTAAAAAAGGTATTGATAAATGTGTGTGTTTTTTAAACAATATTCTAACAATGCCTGAATCATTAAAATATAGTTGAACCAGGGAGGTCTATAATATTTAATATCCATTTAGCATTCTAGTTATATCTATAAGTTGTATGATATTTAGTTAGAGACCCTTCTGTTTTGCATCACGATCCATATGTGGGGGGTGTTCCTGCTGAGTTTGTCCCTCCAGGGCAATTGTACATCATTCTACAATCTAGTTTACGATGGAGGGATTCATATCTCAGTTTTCACAAGAATCATACAGATAACTCATGTCAGCCTTCCTCAGCTCTCCGTGTGAGCGAAGTGCAGGCACAGCACATTAACCATATTTACTGCCGACAGTTTCCAAAGGAAATTGCCTCTGCAAAGGGAAAAGGGCATTTAGAAAATCCAAACTCTAGATTTCAATCAAGATACATCAGTTTAAAATATTCTTTCCTTATGTACATGCTGTTGTCTTTGTCTCTGTCTGTGTGAACTGTGACACTTTACAGGGTATTTTATTATGTGGACAAAGACGCAAATTGCTTGCCGTCATATGCGGATTTGGGAAGAATGATAGGTTTTTAATGTGAAAAGCAAATGGGAAGCCCTTTTTTCTACATGCAGGCCATCTGTCACCATGGAGAAAACAATCTTGCCAGAGCATGTTACATTAAACAAGATCATGTTACATCATGAAGCACTTTTTGTTCTGATGTGAGAGAAAATTGGAGGACTAATTAGAGTCCCTTCAAAGAAACGGATTAGAACCTAATTTGTTTCAGCGCTTAGTGACACTTTCCATGCGTTTTTTTGAACACCCAGTCTTAAATCCTCTGAGCGCTGATTACATTGCTGTTTTGAGTGTTGCTCTCCATCATGCACCATTCCTTCCTTGCATGGATGCCCTCATTCTTCAGATCTTTTGCCAGTCTTCATCTTAAAGATAAGCCTTCCAACTCAAGCTGTTAGTCTGACTTTTAGCTTCACTCTTAAATTTCATTCAAAGGAACAATATTCTACACTTTTTATTTGTTTTCTTAAACTCCATTTATGATGTTAGGCAAGGTTTATTGCACCGATTTTGTTACAATTATCCAGCCTTAAACATGCTGTTTTGACTACTGTTACTCTTAAATCTTTTGCATGAGGTTTCATGCTGCTAAAACCAACCACTTTTAATTATTACTATTATTACCATATGTCTCAAATGAAAAAAACTCAATTTAATGAGGAAATAAATGCAGTTTTATTTCAAGAGTTTTGTCAGGTTTATTAGCTATCATACCACACAGAATTGTATTGTCTCGTTCAGAGTTCCAGCATGTATTTATTGAGCTGAAGCAGTAACGGAGATCAGGTTTGTGCTGATGCCTTCCAAGCTGCCTCTCATGTGTATGGAAACACCTAATTGCATATTGTGTGAAATATTTTATTTTATTTTACTCTAAGATAGATAGACAACAACACAACACAATTACTAATAAAGTAACATACATATTTAAATAACTTTTTTTTTCTGTTCAAAAATTCATCGTCTAGTCGTTTTTGATGATATATCGCCTTTAAAGGCCAGTGCTGGGCTTTAACCTCTGATTAGTTTGGACATCAGAGGAAGTGACTCTTACCCGGTTCTTGACCGCTGACCTACACCGAGACATCAGAGATGGAGTAAGGGGATAAACGGCAGCCATGCTCTGTCAAAAGTGGGTGGTGGAATTCTGCTGAGGTGGCCGAAGTTCTTGGTGCAATTGATTAAACAATATTTCTCCCTGCTCGATGTAAAGGGAAGGAAATATATTTGCTCTTTCAGTGTGAGCCGAACACCCCCGTGCCTCACTTGGGGTATAAATGATGTGTTATTTTAATTTACCAGTCCAAGCTCATTTCTCTCTCATTCTCTTAAGCATCAAGGATGCTTGTGGAAATCCTAGAATTCAAATGACATGCAATTAGATGGATTTCAAGTTCATGTATTTGTCATGTATCATTTCCTTAATTAGTCTGTGAGAGACTGATGTTCACTAGACAGCACAGGAGCTGGTGTGAAGAAAAACACAATATGAAAGTAAATTGCTCATTGTACATTCTGATCTTTCTTTTGTGCATGCAAGCAGTCAAGTGAGGATTCCTTTCTGCACTCAAAGAGAGAAATGGAGAGGAAAATGTCAGATTTACAGTGCCGTCTCGGACCCTTTCACATTCCTGGAAAAACTGCTGTGATTGACACAATGTTGATTCTCCCTCTCATCTGTTTCTCTGCATAGGACGCTGGAATTTAATAAATCCACATTATTAAAGCTCCGGTGCTGGGATATATTTCACTATTTTTATCAAGTACACTTTTATGTGGCTGTGAAACGCATTGAGCTGTGGCACTGGATAGGCTCACCCCTGCACAACCTATTCAGCTATTGGTTTTTATGTGGTTATGAATCCCAGAGAGGTATGGAAAACAATGAGCCTCAAACTCAATGAGCTATTGCATCTTGAGATTGATAAATATAAATCTTTTTTAATATATTTATATTTGATTGTATACCATAATATCAGGTATTGTTCTAAAAGGTAAATTTATGAACACCAATGCTATGGTATCTATGCCACTACTGCTGGAAAAAAACCCTGCTTAAACCAGCCTAAGCTAATTTGCTGGTCTTAGCCAATTGTAGCTAGCCTTAGCTTTTTTTATTTAGCTAAAAAATTCCAAAATCCTTCTAAAACAGTGGTTTTGATAAGACCATCATTTTTTAACAAAATGAGATTTAAGACAAATTATAAATTAAATGTGTCCTTTTATTATTGCTTGGACGGAATGCTGCACATTTCTTTGTGAAGATTTGAATCGTCACATATTTGAATCGATTTTCAACTGGTTAATCATTACATCCCTAGAAGTTAGTCAAGATCATTGAGTGATTTTCTCTTTTTCTTTTGTTGTTTGATTAACATTATAGATACAGACAGCAGAAAGAATATTCGTCTGTTACATTAAGAGCTACACCGATCCAATATATTGATACACATGCATTTTCTTTCTCAGCTGTTTATGTTTACTTAAGTCATAAGATAAGCATTTTAAATTAATTGTGTGCATATTTGTCCATTGAAGCACAATAACTTGTTACAGAGATCTGAATTCACAATCACAAGCTGTCTGTGATAGAGGCGGCTTTCCGTTCACGTGCCTCAGGGGTGATAGTGTGCGAGTTCCTAATTTTAACATTAAGGCTTTATTTTCTCATTCATGCTTGTTTATTATTCACTCTTAAATTGTCAGTAAGTTTAAGCAGTGTGTGCTGCGTAGATATATAGTTTGGCACAGCTAGTGTGAATGCAGAGAGTGGAAGCAGAACGCTACACACTGTCCTGCTGTCACACATCGATGCAACTCAGGAAATACAGCTCTTATTAAAATGCATCCTTAAAGTATTTTTAAAAGCAGGGTATCATGATACCTTTTTAGTACAGGTATATCGTGCAACACTATTACATGTATGAGTATTATACTGTATATCAAACTTCTTTTTACCCTTTTTTTTTCATTTAAAAAATGAAAAAGAACTTAACCGTCAGTATATTGCGGCCTTTACACATAACAGATTTTTTTGTTTGTAGTTTTGTAAAACTTTTCCATACTTTACTGGTTTGGCTTCATTTGCAATTCTCATAAGCTTGTCTTCTTCTATTAGATTGCATCCGGGACAGCTGAATTACAGTCTTGCGCTACAGCGCCCGGTTAAACCGCGTTATTGCAGGTCATATGAGCTCAAACAACTATTCGACAACAAAAATATTTTTCGCAAATTTTAGTTGTCAACATTGTAGATAATGTCGACTAATCGTTTTAGCCCTCCTGGGGACCAGCAGGGACTAATAGCATTTAGATTTTCAATCATCTTTTTTCAGCAGTATTTTAGCAGATTACTAATACAAAATACTATAGTGCATCACTGTATTTTACGCATTAATAGTTTATTCATGTAAAAAATAATTCACTGATCAAATGCTGGTTTATAATATTGTTGGGCGATATGCTCCATAATCATATCGTCTTATTGTCAGTCTCTGAGATCGCCGATACACGATATTATCGTTCTAATTTAATTATTTACTTCGTTTCATTGCTGGAGAGTGAACCAACTCCACTGTAAGGCTAAAAGCAGCCTAATGTTAGTGTAATCTACACATTATGGGCCTCATTCATGAAACTTGAGTAAATATATGAGTAAATTGTGAGTAATTTGTGCGTAAAACAGACCTTCCCGAAAACTCTCCTCCGGATTCACAAATGCTTCGTAAACTTCCGATTTGATAGTTAAACATGTGTATGTTAATGTATTCCAATCATTCGTAAATAGGGCGTGCATGCACGCTCATTCACAATTAGCATATTCCCCGCCTATGAATTACAGCTACGCAAATTACGTATCTTGGTGTGGAATCCTTTGGACTCAAATCTCAGAGTTATATTGCATAAATGCATTAGAGACTAATAGGCTATATGCCTAACAATAAATGAATAAATTAACGTGTGTCCACCAGAGAGTTTTTAGCCAGCTGACATAGCCTAATGCCTGGTGCTCTTCTGAAAACAACCAGCTGGTGGTGCTTGAGAGAGCTTTGGAGGCACTGCATTTTTCTGGAGTGACGCGTTGTTTGCTATGATTTGGAATATTCACGGTAGTAACATGTTACGAGTATGTTATTTTGAAGAATATTACTGAATATAAAAATGCAGTAACCCGCAATATTAACTTCTCCATTGTTGTGTTGTACAAGTATGATCATTGTTAGTTAATGTAATGTTTGTCCCGCCCTATCTCCACTGTGATTGGACGGCTGTGTAAAAAGGGACAGTGACAAGCTCTGCGTTTTACCCAAAGTTAAAAAAGTAAAAAACTCATTCGTAAATAGGGCGCTCGTGCACGCTCATTCACAATTAGTATAATCCCCGCCTATGAATCACAGCTACGCAAATTGCGTGTACAGGAACGCAGTGGAATATTCTGGTCTTTTTCAGGTTTGGCTCCAGTATATTGCATAAATGCAAAAAAAAAAAAGAAAAAAGACCAACAGGCCATATGCCTAACAATAAATATTCAATAACGTGTGTCCACTGAAGAGTTTTTAGCCAGCTGAAAGAATGTCAGGCGCTCTTCATAAAACGATCAGCTGGTGGCGCTTGAAAACGTTTTGGTGGCACAGCGTTTTTCCAGCTGAGACGCTTTGGTTGCTATGATTTGGAATTTCCACGGCGGCAACGTATTACTAGAATCTCATTTTTATGAATTGTAGTAAATATAAAAAAGCAGTAACCAGTAATATTGACTTCATTGTTGTAGGCAGTCATTGTACAAGTAGGATGGTTGGTCACTATTTGTCCCGCATCTCCTCTATTTATGGCTGGGTAAATAGTGACAGTGAAGAGCGCTGCGTTTTACAGTTATCAACTCGGCTGCAAAAAAATAAAAAATTCCTAAGAGGGCAAGGGCAAATTAACTTGTAATTATTATGGCAGTGCATCAAAATTCAGTGTCATCAGTTTGCCAAAAAGAACACAGAACGTTTTATGCACCATTTACATGTGGTAGAGAGCAGGTGTACATTTCTTTCGTACCAACTAACATTTTGAAAATACGGACATTTTCATGAATTCAAAAGTTTACGTTAGAACGGCTTTACGAATGATTTACACAAAAATTTGTTCTGCTCGTGTTTCATGAATGAGGCCCTATATAAAGTTGCATATTGATGTCATGTCATAAAAATATTTTTAATATGACTACATTTATATTGTAGTGATCACACACATGATCACAATTTAATAAAAACATTGTAAGTTACTAATTATAATGCTTATATTTCCTCAGTTATTGAAACAGCAGTTACAGAAAAGCAAAGAACATTTACATTATCAAAGAACATCATCACTGACTCCTGTTATAATCAGTGAAGCCGTCTACACTGTATGATGAATAAATCTCTTATACTTTCATCGTACGTACATCTGCAATTTGTTGTTTATGATGAGAGATTCAGGAGAGAGCTGAATTCAGTCACCGTGCGCACTCAACAACAAAACTCTGTTGTTTCAGTGATGACTCATCTGAATGCCTCTGATTGGCCATTGCATTCATAAACTCAACGTAACTGTGTGTGATTGGTGATAACGCGCAACACTGTAAAAAACGAGGAAGAAGAAATGTGATGGAACAAATAAGCCCTAATATTAATTAGATAAGTCTAGCCTGATGATGATGATGATAATGATAATAATAATCTTCATCATTATCTTGATATCGTCAAAGGCATCAGCCACAGGTGATATCTTGGACTATTGTCGATACATAATACTATCGTCTATTGGCACAACCCTAGTTTATAAAGTCTTTTACTGCTTACAGCTTCAATGGGCTGTTTTTGGTTAGTAGCTTATTGTGTAACTACTTTTACCTTGACTACAGTTGAACTACTGTAATAGCTTGGTGCTAAGCATAACCTGTGGGGAAAAAACACATATTAAATCAGCCTGAGCTGGTTTTATAGGAGTTTTGGGCACTTTTCAGTTGGTCCACCAGATTAACAGCAGCTTGACCAGACTGGGATATCATCTAGACCAGCTGAAGACCAACTAGACAGACTGAGAGACCAGCAAACCATCTTAGGCTAGTTTAAGTGAGGCTTTTCCACGCGGATGTTGTATGTATTAAATAGGCTATGCTGTATGTGTGTGCTGTAATCCTAATGTGTTCAATGTATGATTCTACATATACTTTGTTTTAAGTGTGCTCACAGGGATTTGCAGGGCTCTATCGTACCACCCACACACAGATCTGTAAAAGCCTGCCCCATATTACACTCTTGCTGACCCACTTAAGGTGTTTAACAAACTGTGGACCTCATTGCTATTGCTGTTTGCAGCCATCTTGACAATCCATCTGGACCTCTGAAAGAAAAAAGTCAGTTTACAGCTTGATTGCAGGGGACTCTGATGTCCTGAAGATGACCCTTACACAAAAGACGTGTGAATGACAGAACAAGATCCTGCCCCGTGATTACTGCTATCTTGAGGTATCCATGCCTGAGGCACACCTAGAAAACACATCTGTGAAAAGTACTTGGTAAAATAGAATAGGCTATATATATATATAATCAAAGGAATACTGAACAGGCCGTATCCTTTGGAGTGTTTCCTTTAAATGTGTATTTTTCATTCAGGCCCTATAATGAAAACAGTTCAGCGATGTGATTTGGTCAAATATATGTGGATGAAAGATGGAAAATCCTTTCTTCTCTGTTAAAAGGAAAGACTCATTCTACACTAGTGGCGCTTTAAGTCTTGAAAATATTGGGCTGAATGAGACTGTGTTGCATTTGAAGTATCCAGGCTTCTCTCTTTCAGGGCAGGTTTCATTCTCTGCTGAATCTAAGAGATCGATTTCAAAGCAAAGCTATGAAAATGCTAATGCCGTGAAACATACAGGAGTTGAATCCTAAAAATCATTCCAATCATACCATCAGCTAAATCGAAGACAAATAGAAAATGAAACGTAGACTTAACTATGTTAAGTCGACATGTGATTTGACTTAATGCCACAACTCAGGTTGCTCAGCTCAAAATGAAATCCTAATATAAATGTTTAATTTACTTGATTTAAGCATTGCACTCAGTCCAAGGTCCTCAGATGCACTTGAAATGATGCACCAGGGAATTGTTTATTATTTTTTTAAAATTCTCAGAGAGCAGGTTGTGAATTTGAGCACCTATGCTCCTGAAGCTGCATATCCTGTGGATGTGTCTTTGCAGGAGCTTGCATCATCACTGTTGTGCAGAATAAACGTGTTCTTTTCCTGGAATTGGGATGTTTAAGGCTAATTGTATTTTATTTAATCTCTAGTAATGGGTTTGAAGGCAAAAAATGTGCTATTGTATCAACAAACACTGATTTGCATGATGTATTATCATGTAGTTACATGCATCAATATTTGTTGTAAATGACCCTGTATGAAGATAATCTAAATGCATTAAATTATTGTGGCAAAAGAAAGTACTGAATGTACCCTAAAAAAATAGAAGTCAAAAGTCAACAGTAAAAGTCAATTTAGAAGTCAATGTTTTTTATTGTTGTTATTATTCATTTAAAAAGTTTTCATTAATGTTTTATTGCCAGCCCTAATAATGATTATAACAAACTGCCCCCTTGCTTTACTCATCAGGAAATAGGATTTCTCCATTTTAGTGATCAAACTAAGTCTGTGTCACTAGCTTTCTAGTAAATGTTTAGCTTTCTCCTCAAGTGTGCATTCAGTATGAGCGAGAGAAAAAAACTAAAGGAGAGATGGTTTTCTGATGAGAGCAGAGAGAGGTTTGTCATCAAGTTTTCTAAGACAATCCAGATCTCAAATAGTCTTTTCAATGACACTTCAAAACAATCAAACAATGGAGCCCATCTGTCTTGTGTGTTTTGCTCCGGCTCTGCCGTGCTCTGCACACCCTGCAGTGGGAAATGAAAACCTATGGTACTCTTGTGTTGTAATCATCCAAGAAACATTCGTAAAAATACATGTGTGTATGGAATTGTGACATTTCCTGAAGAGACTATAAAACTGCAGTTTAATGAGAAACATTCTTGAAAACTTTGAGACACTGACATGAAGAGGTACGTTTACTGAGGTGAATACATTCATTGTGATTTACTCAGTTCTTATTTTCATGTGGAACACCAGAGAGCCGATAAATGATTTCAGCTCTGTGTTGATACTGAGTTCATGGACTAGTGATGTATAGAAATGTGTTTCTTGAAAACACAATAGATATTTCTCAAAGACACATTGACTGCAGTACTGATACTGATACTGAATGTATTGTTTATCATTTGCTAGGAAGCAAACTGTATTACAATGGTGCAGTGGACTCAAAGACTAGGATTTAAAAAGTTGGAGCTGTGGTGCAGTGGTTAACACTCAAATTGTGGTGCTAATACAGGTAATGCGGGTTTGAATCTGGTCTGTTTCCTCAGTAATTTTATTTTATTTTGTCACTCTATCTGTAAAATAAAGCAGTCTTTTTTAGATAGACCTTCAAGAAAAGCACTTCATCTAGCTTTAAGCCCATACTCAATATGCGTGCTTGCACCACCTTCTGATTAATGACTCTGTCGTCAAATTACAGTTGATATTCAAGGGTGTTGTACTAAAACAAGCACCCGATGACCTCTGTCTACACAGGTGATGGTATGTTAGTGATCATCTTGTAAACCAAGATGACCAATTTTTACTACCTTCATCTCCAGTGAAGATAAGGTGATTTTAACCTTGTCCATTGGGGATTGCCGTGCAGGACGCAGAGGATTGTCTAAATGTAAATAAGTGAAGCGTCTCGGAACAAGTTTCCCTGAAGCTCAGTTGTAATGGATAACTGCACCCGGTCAGTAATTACTCACTGTCTCTCCTCCATGGTGTTTTCATTACTCCCCTTATGATCTGTCAGCGTCTTTGGATATCTCCCTTTGTTGTGCTCGACAGAGCCACCTTGTGAATTTCCGCAAACTTTCCAACACCTCATTCTGCGCTCTCTCAGTGACTGGCCAAGTGACTGATTGAGGTTCAGGAGGAACTTGTTTTATAATTTGACTGAATGAAATGAAAGTTGGTGTAAAGTGTTCCTATATGTGCACATACATACACAATCTCATATATCAAATGTACATTTTATTATAAAATTATTTTATGTATTAATTTGATTGCACATATATTTTTCCCATAGCCTTATGCATGTTCTTGCACATTCTTAAAATCAGCTGGCGATCCTTAGATATTTGAGATGTTGTCATGAAAGTACAATGATTAACTGACACTTTTTACTATATTTGTCTCATCGACAGTGACATTGAGGGTTTTAGGTGTTTTGGATATTGGTCCCCAGCCCAGGATGCAAGATTTGCTGGTGGACAATATAGCTAAACCAGCATTAAACCACTATTAACCAGTCTGGATCAGCAATAAATTCTTTTTTTTTTTTTTTTTTTTGGGTTTCGTTTTTGTTTTTCTTCATTTGATTTTTTCTGGACTCTTTTTTAATGGTTAACTTACATTTTATTAATCAAAAAGCAAGACTAATTAATTACAATTTTGAAACATAATTTAACATCAATTTATTAAAAGTTTAACAAAAATGACATGTTTAGGGCCCTATGAAATGTTTTATTTTTCTTACCTTCTGTTTTATTGTTACCAATTCTGTTTAAGCATGTCTAATTATTTGAATGCATAAAAACAACTTAATTTATTAAAGTTTATTTTTACAATAGCCCTATGAAATGTTTTTTTTTCCTCCTCTCAGAAACTCAGAAACTGTTTTTTGACAAATTTCTTTGACAAATTCCGTGACATTCCGCGTTATACAGTAATTTCTGTTTTTATGACTGGATTCCGCGATTCTGTCCGCATTTTCCGCATCTTGGAAATCATAGGGCCCTGCAAACCCGCAAGACCTTTGTTCATCTTCGGAACACAAATTAAGATATTTTTGATGAAATCCGATAGCGTTCTGACCCTCCATAGACAGCAATGCAACTGAAATGTTCCCAGGCCCAGAAACTTAGTTAGGACATCGATAAAATAGTCAATGTGACATCAGTGGTTCAACCGTAATTTTGCGAAGCTACGAGAATACTTTTTGTGTGCAAAGAAAACAAAAATAACAACTTTATTCAGTTCTTCTCCTCCAAATCACGTCTTCCGCTATTCTCAAGACTACCTCTGCACATAAACGACGCATGCGTACTCTCCATAATGGAGCCAGTGAGTAACTCGGGGAGAAGAATTGTTGAATGAAGTTGTTATTTTTGTTTTCTATGCTAACAAAAAGTATTTGCGTAGCTTTGTAAAATTGCAGTTGAACCACTGATGTCACATGGACTGTTTTACCGATGTCCTTACTACGTTTCTGGGTCTGGGAACATTTCAGTTGCATTGCTGTCTATGGAGGGTCAGAGAGCGCCCTGATTTCATCACAAAAATATCTTAATTTGTGTTCCGAAGATGAACGAAGGTCTTACAGGTTTGGAACGACATGAAGGTGAGTAATTATTGACAGAATTTTCATTTTTGGGTGAACTATCCTTTTAAATACAGACCCAACTTTTGATATCGTTGCATCATATCATATGCTGTCAGTGATACGGTATTTATGAGATGCATCATTTAATACAAATGTGTCATATGAGAGGCATGATTGAACCAGGTAAACATTTGCTTTAGCCTTGAGGCATTTGTTAGCCCTTGTATATCTCTGCTCAATTATTCATGTTTAAAATTCAAAATCTAAAAATTACTATTCATTTTCTGTGTATAGGAGTTGAATTTTGTCGTGAATGTTCAGATTTAATAAGTACAAGGATGGACTCCTTTAATCTGCGCTCTATTTGTCACTCCATCATTGCAACTGTAGAAACGTGGTGGATGTGCGAGAGGTGGCGTCAATGATGGAAAAGTAGGCCGGGAGAAAACTGAGCGCATGACACATGTAAACAGCAGTGAAATGTGTTTGAATACAAATCTCTGTGGAGTCAGGTTTACATTCGCCAAATACCGATGATGTCTTATTTCCTACCCCTCCGCCCTCCGCTTTATCCGCTCCGAGAGAGTGCCGTTAAGTGCTTGGTTTGCGTGCAGGTGCTAAAATCACACAAAATCCCACTCGCTGTTTTCTCAGAGGCTAATTAATGGTACTTTGAGAGCCGCATCTAATAATTCAAGGTTAGCAAAAGACCAAGGGTTATGATTTAATGAGACCATGTTGGATAAAACAATGTTTTGCCACCACTATGTGAGGAAGCCGCTGATAAATTAATGAAGTTGTTATACTTTACTATGGGAACTATGGGAATTAACAGTTGCTATGTCACCATCAACTGACGTCTATTAATGTGTTGAGGAGGATTTCCATTGAATTACATTTTCACGGATTTGTTTAGTTTATAAGGACCTGAATTGATTTAATTCTGGGTCTTTCTTATAGATTAATTAATTCATTTATTTAAATGCCTGTTGGGTATCCTTTTTCTCACAGGTGAAGCTTCCATGATTTAAAGTCTCATTACGAGATGTCACATAAAATGAGACAGGTTGCTCAATCATATGTATGAGGCAAATTAATCGCCAAATGAAATAGTATCCTGTAACTTGCATTTATAATTTGATTAGAAGTAACTGCCTTTCTCGGCCCTGGTCCTAAACTAGGCTTTCTTTTTGTCCTGTAAAATACACCCCCACCCATGATAAAATGAATTTATGGCTATTATATATCCTTCAACCTTTCGCCCCTTGGGCTCCCTCCATAAAATATGATGGGAAAAAATGTGTGAATAGTGCCAGAAGGAGCCACTTAACCAGGGTGTCCGCGGGTCCTTAAAAAGTCTTAAAATGTCTTAAATAACGTTTTCCTAATATAAGGCCTTAAAAAGTCTTAAAATGTCTTAAATTCAGATTCGATGGGTCTTAAATATTTTTGGTCACATTACCGCTAAAATATCTTCAGTCTGACGGACCTAATGACTTTAATGACTTTAAAATCATTGGACAGACCAAAGCGGTAAGTTACTGCGTCATCAGAGAGAATTGCAGTAAGTTAGCAGAATACAGAATACAAGCTGGCGCTGCTGAGGCTCACTCTGTTTGTCTCGAGACTTCAGAACAAATGAGCGTGACAGCACACATAAACTCAGAAGAAACACACTGAGGTAAAAATTCAGAATGTTTAGTTTATTCATAATACAATATAGTTAAGTAACACCATGACAAGTGAGCTATTTTACTCAATATTCTCACGACGCAAAAAAAAACA
>NW_015552538.1:948858-952510 GCF_001515605.1 Sinocyclocheilus anshuiensis
TAAAAAGTCTTAAATTTAACTTGTTCATGTCTGCAGAAACCCTGTTAACAGTAGATTGTATGGAAATTAAGCCATGAACGCATAAACACTGTTAATTAAAACCTGAGAAATTGAGAAGTGTAAATGTTAAGTTATGGCATGCAACAAGCCACAGCAGGCAGCTCCTGAGGTGCTAGTGTGTTTTTAGGCCTGCTTCTACATTTGCAAACATATTAGAGCAAAGAAGTAAATATATGTAAAATGTAAATAAATTATTTAAATTATAATACATTTATTAAATTTAATAAATTTATCAAAGAATATACACTACTGTTCAAAATTATGGTAATAAAAACAATTTATTTTTAACAATTATGCATTAAATCC
This sequence comes from Sinocyclocheilus anshuiensis, assembly GCF_001515605.1. Lineage (NCBI taxonomy): Eukaryota > Metazoa > Chordata > Actinopteri > Cypriniformes > Cyprinidae > Sinocyclocheilus > Sinocyclocheilus anshuiensis. Next base: position 949,225 of record NW_015552538.1, read on the forward strand.
ATCCAGGGACGGACTGGGTATAAAAAAACGGCCCTGTATTTTCTCCCAAATAGGCCCACCACAACTACAAACAGTCACTACTTTCTCACAATATTACAGCAATCCTATCGCATTTATGGCAAATATCATCACAAAACCCATGGTGACCCTGCTGACAAAAACAATAGAAACCATCACAGAAATTCGAATGATTTCCACTACAAATACCATCAAAAACATTACAAACAATCAACTTTTAACCATTAAATAATGGTTTCCTGTAGTGTGTTTTGGGACATATTACATTAGGATTTAGTGGCTTTAACAAAAACCATGAATAGAAGGTGACCAGTTACCAGTAGAGACCAACAGGCGCCATTACAGTTTCCATTAAAACCAATACAATTTTCATTACAACTAGTAAAACCATTACACATTATGTGATGGTTTCTATTTTTTTTTCAACAGAGGATTGAAATAAATGTATTAGCCTATTGTATGAACTAAAATACTTTCAATCTACATGAAAAGAGCAGAATGCAAAATGTATATGACAATGATAAACATAAACGTAGAATCTAGAAACCTGAAACAACAGAATTCTTCAATTTGAGTATTCATATGTATGTGTGTGTGTGTGTCATGTTAATCAGACTAATCACCTTATAAGCTACTTCATTTACTCTATTTTCTAACTCAATAGCTCTCAAATGTAACCCGTTGTAGGATCGCTGCTGTCTCTTTATTAAAGAATGGATATTCATGCCAGACAATGCGGAGTGATAAATAGAAGTGGACATTGGGACTAGGGTTGTCCTGGGATTTTATTACAGTGCTATAGGCTACATGCTGTGTATAGTGAGAGAGGCGGGCAACCTGATGTAACTGTTCGCTTTTTTTCCTTTTAGCTTCTCCCAATCGCCTTTATCTTCACGTCTTTTTCTTGCCATCACGAGCCCACTCTCCTTCGAGTCAGTTTCGGTTTCTTATAAGCAAAAATAGATTGCATTAGCGCCCCTTTTTTTCTGCCGTCAACATCACTTAATCTGACACTTTTTCTTTGATGATGAACCAGCCAGGCCGACTTCTCTAGAACGTCCAGATGGCCAGTCCGCCCCTGAATCCATCTAAAATGACAGATTTTTTTGTAACATTATTTAAGTCTTTACTCTTTCAAAGAAATGCTGTTTTTTCCTATTAATTCAATTTTCTATTCATCAAAGAATCCTAAAACAATGTATCACATCATAGTGTTTCTTAACCACCAAATCAGCATACTAAAATTATTTCTGAAGTATTATGCTACACTGAAGGCTAGAGTAATGGCTGCTGAAAATTCAGCTTTGCCATCACAGGAATAAATTACATTAAAAAATATTTTCAGATAGAAACAATATTGATTTTTAATGTATTTGGGTCAAATAAATGCAGTTTTGGTGAGCATAACAGACTTTTCCCAAAAAAAATATTTAAAAAATCAAATGATCGTGTAAATGATTTTCATTAAATGTTTGTTTTAAGGCTGTTTATGTCTAAACATAGATCACAATTATATGGCTTATTCTATACCGACTGTCTCTTATTCTGTAAGAGAATTAAATTCTGTAATGTTTGTTTTGCATTATTAGTCTGATGAATAGCAGCATTATCATTGTAATTTAGGAAAAACTTATTTTGAACGCTGAGCACTAACGTTATATTCAAAGCCGCTGTACTGATCAATGATAAATTAAATTAAATTCTCCCTGATGGTATTCAATGACTGTGCAAAAGTCAACAGCTTTGTGATTTAATATCCCAATGAATGATAAGCTATTTATCGCTCTCACATCAGAGAATTCTTTAATTAGAAAGATTTGCTTATACACTTAGGCTTTGATCAAGCAAATTCAGTCTTTTCTCTAGCTCTTAAGATATGAAATCTTTCTAGACATCATTTCATTTGGTTATTCAGAATATCCAAGAGCAGTGATTCCCAACCACATGTACTTAAGCTGGTCCCAGGGGGTGCTTGGAAAGATTTTGATTTGCTTTGGTAAACCTGTAAGTCTTGCAAATTCTCATTAAATGTGTACAAATGATGGTGTAATCGCTCTTGGGTAATATTTTGATACATGTTGAGCTTCAGTGCTTTTTAAATTCCACCTTACAATGACTACAAATGACTTAACTTTTGTTAAGTGTCCCATCTGGTTCTGATTTATGAATAAATTCACTGGTAATTCTTTCTCAGAGAGTGTTTCTATCATAGACAAAACAGAGAAATGAGCTCAGGTGTTTTATTAAAGGGACTTGCGTAGTCTGTTTATCACCCACGGTGTATTTTTTTTTTTCATGAATCATCATGATGGTGGCCAGTTTAATCATGTTAATGATAATGTTAAATAATTTCACAAGTTTAAAAGGAGCGCTTTTCAGGTTTGGTGTCAAAGAAGAAGACTTTTAAATGTTTTTGCACTTCACAACTTTTTCCTGCCTTTCCTGTCTTGCCAGCTTGCATCCTCTGTTTAAATGTCTTCATCTCAGTGTAGGTGTGTCAAATGCAGACGCAGGGAGTCGTTATGACTCACAAATGAAGGAAGGAGTGATATGAGGCACAGCCGGAGGTCTATGGATTGCAGCATCTGCTTAAAATGCAGATACGTGAAGAAACAGACGCTATTAAGTGTTTGCAGGGAAGAGAGGTCTTTAGTCAGTAAGTCAGTATTACAGAAAAACGGTTTCCCTGGCCATTGTGCTGTTATTACAATCGCTTTTACCCTCAGAAAGTGAGAGGCTGATTATAAAATGAGCACAGAGGTGAACATTACTGTGGTTAATGTTAAACATTAACTAGATTCATTGAGTGTGATTAATTCTCCTTATTGATTGGTCAGTTTAATCAGGTTTTTGATGTTAATCTATCTGTATTGAAGCGTAAATCGTGTGAAATCTGCACCTTTGCTGCTGTCCGAATGATATTGAGACAGTGATCCACCAGAGTCTTCTTGATCTATATATTGAGTGACGTTCATTAAACTCTTTAAGATGCAGTTACAATGTTGATCATTTAACTGCATCTGTGTTAGTTGAGTGCATATGTAGTTTGCGCTACCAGTGGTTTGATTATATTTTTTTTCATTGTAGGTTCTTTAGATCAGTGAGTGGCTTTTTTGGTTCTTTAAAGGGGTCATATGATGCGATTTCAATTTTTCCTTTCTGCGCCTCACTCTAGGCCTCCGGCCTCTGCTCACTCAACTGTTTCGTTGTGAAAGCGAAACTACTTTGTTTGGCCTTCCAAAAGAGGACACGACTAGAAATCAGTGGT
>NW_015552538.1:952717-984893 GCF_001515605.1 Sinocyclocheilus anshuiensis
CAACGCACTGGATAGCTGACCAATCAGAGCACACCTCGCTTTTTTAGAACGATGAGCTTTGTAAAAATCGACGCGTAAAGATAAGCGACAGTAAAGATGACTATAAAGAATATAAGAAGATGATTTCTATTTCAAATAAATGATGTTCTTTTGAACTTTCTATTCATCAAAGAATCCTGGAAAAAATGTATCATGGTTTCCAAAAAAGTGTTAAGCAGCACAACTGTTTTCAACATTGATAATAAGAAATGTTTCATGAGCACCAGGGGCTAACGGGGTAACACAACCAGATTATGTCGTCTTTGTACTGGATTAGTTTTGTTCCACTCTACCTTACAATACTGTAGTTTCGGTGCTAAAACCTAGTTTCTTTTTGCACATAAAGCAACACACTCTGGTAATGGATGATAGAGCATGTGTAATGTGGTCTCTTTCAGCTGTCTTGTTAATTTGCTGAGTCGGAGTGTAAACCACGGCTGGGCAATACCCAGCACATTCGACCGCCTCTGCGTTTTATCTCTTGGCTTTTGTCAAACAGGCGCCGGGACATGTCCTACTTGCAAATGGGAAGTTGAAGCATCCTAAGCCATGGGAGAAGGTTCCAATTATAGCACAGCATATTTTCCTTTGGCAAAAAAGGCTGAAAGAGCAGATGGGTATCAAACAACAGTGACATGAGTTCAAGGGAGTTATCACAAACCTTGCCAATTACCGCGTTACCCACCAAACGAGAAACAATGGGCAGATTAAAGAGCCTCTTATGACTCATAGCAGTTGTTGTTTGCAAACTCTGAACTGGAAACCAATGCTGCTGTAATAATGTACAACATGATTTTCTTTTTTCCAGACTAGATGCATCATGGGTAAACCGAAGGCATTTTTTCCACAAAGAGACGTCAAATGATTTCTCTTCTGAACCCTTTTCCTCTTTCAGTTTCTTGCTCTAAATTGGCCAAAATATGGCGATTTCCTATATAGAGGTCATTAATGCATGTAGTGTTTGTGTGCTAAGGAGCCGTTTTGGACTCTTCAGAGACATTGTACATTATTCTCCGCTGGTGTGCTGCTATATTTAGAAGACAGCTTTTGTCCCGCTCAGCCTTTATGCTTGAAAGTGGTCTTCCAGGAAAATCATTTTGTAAAATTATTTTGTAAAAAACTAACTCTAGTCATGGAAAAATGCAATACTTGTGGAGGAAATTTCCAAATTATGTTGGAAGCCCTTAGGTGGTTGTGATACCAATGATGCATTCTCATTTTTTAGGCATCCAGTCTCTCTTTAATGGCTCAAACAATAACAGATGACCCCAAAAATGATAATTATGTAATCATTTACTTGTCCTCATGCCATTTCAGACCTGTTTGGTGAACGCAAAAGATGTTAGGATAAGTGGATGGTGAGTTGCACTATTGCATATTTTGAATATCTGGTTTTGATTTGAGGCAAACTGAAACCCAATCAAATTAGATATTCAAACATTCAAAATTCATTTGACAGCTTTCAATTTCTGTCAGTATATTAGCTATTTTGTTAGACTATACTGTAAAGTTCCATCCGTTAATGTTAGTTAATGCATTGGATATTCTGAACTAACAATGAACTATATTTTTGCAGCATTTATTAATTTTGCTTGATGTTTGATTTCTGTGTGTACATTTTTAACTTTTCAGGTTTTATAAATAAACTGATGTATTCTGAATGAATATTAATTAATAATGAGTAATTGTATTTTAATGCTGCAAATTCAGTGTTATTTTCTGGTGCTTTGTGACATGTTGGATATATTGGCTAACAACTAAGTTTTACTCATAGATTAAATAGGCTTTTTCAAATTAATTGCTTACACAGATGTGATTTTTGTAAGACTACTCGACTAGTCGGTTACAAAATTTCATTTTAAAAGTCAATGAAATTATTCTTGGTGGACATAATAATATTCCTAATTTTCCTAATAATTTCACATTGAACCTCCAAATGCATGTGGAAACAACATAAAGACAATATTTTCAATACTTCATATTTTAAATGTCTTTAAAATGCCGTCTTTTTACTTAGTACTATGAATGAAAGCTATTTATTTTCAATTTTTGGGATAAAATTATAGCCATTCAACAGTATAATTGAAAGCCAGGCATAAACGGCAAATTATAATTTTTTATGTATCATTTATTATCTATTAATTAAAGTGGGGAACATTTGGTATCAATATTTTTATGTGAAGATCGATCATCTTGATACAACATCAGTATCGCAAATATTGTTACAGCAAGTATTTAAAAAATGCAGAAATTAACACATTATTTTTCCCCAGCCCTGGTAATACTTCAGTTAATTTTTAATGCATTAAGTCATAATTAATCACAAATACTGTACACTAAAACTGAAAATGCTTCTCAGTGGCGTATAAAGTTCATAGCTTAATGCACATCTAATGAATTTAATTCATGTCCTGTCGAGCTAATGGACAGCAGTGCTGCTCATCGAAAAATCTTTTGTGCAGTCAGTTCCATTAAAAATTAATATACCTCACATGCAAATGTCACCCCTTGTGCACTTGCTGCTTAGATAATCCTGTAAGTGTAATTCATGTAGTAATTTACAATTTCAGTAGACACAAATACAGCAGTGCTTTAAAAAAAAACACCTAAAAGATGTTTCCAGTGCACTAAAATTAGACATTTTGGAACAATTAAATCCACATTCATTTGGATTTCCATATTGTGAAAAGGCAGAGCCGATTCCTTAACAATCAGAAATGAAGAAAACAAACCTCCGTTCCAAAGTCAATATTGAAAGCATCTCAAGGCATTGTGGAGGAATTGTCTAGAAGCATAAAAAGAGAGTGTGACAGCGAAAAGACACTTATGGATGCAGACAAGCAGTGAAAAGGGACCAAAACAATAGTGTTGCACTTCAATGAAGGGCTACCGAGCGTGTGCCATGGCTTCTGACGGCAGCGAGGGACCAGGATTGAGATGAAAATGAGGAAAAGAACATGAAGGGGAAAGAAAAGATGCGTGCGAGCATGCAGAGAAAGAGAGAGAGCGATTGTTTGGAAGGGGAGGGGGTTACTTGAGGGGAGCAGGGCTGGCTAAATAGGAATCATCCCTCTTAGCCAATGAGTTTAAAGAGAGAAGCAGATGTCACAGGAGTGAGAGGGACCACCTCCGCAAGCTTAAGCACCCTCAGTGAAAAGAGCGCAATGAGCTGTGCGCTGTCACATCGGCAGTTGCTGTCTCCTCTCTCTCTCGCTCTCACGTTCCCGCTCGCTTTCGCAGGCTGTCAGCTGGAAGCATCAGCGTAGGTAAGACTTGCATGTTATGTCTCTGCCTGTAGATTAGCAAAGGATGCCTGAATGGTCATTAAATTGTGTCTGATTTGCCATTTTGTGGGAGTTAGACGTGTTTCTCCTGATAGAGGTGCACTCACAGAAACTGAGGAGGTTCTTATGTAAGTGCCGTGGCTCAGAGCTGATTTTACGCAAACTTTGATATGAGACGAGAGGAGAGAGTCATAGCAGCAGCTCTGAGATCCGCTATTCCAGAGTGCATGGATTATAAATAAAGGAGGGCTCTAAATGAATGGAGTCACTTTGTGTGGTCTCCTAAACATGCCAGTTCAGGTGGTCCGGTCCATAGGCAGGTAAATCAGCATTTAGATGCAGCAAACCTCAGGTTAAAACGACAGCTGTGGATTTTTTTTTTGTTGGTGGTGGCTTTCACTGCGTTCAGCATGTTTTATCTTTCTCCTGACTGTAATAAACGCCTGCCGGCTCTCGCTCAAACCAGGGTCCCAACCCCAAATCTTTTTGTTCGAGGGGGGTGTGCTTAGACTAATCAATTCCATTATGTGTGAAGCAGACAACAATGTGGAAAGGTGTATGTCTAATGCAGGTTTTTTCAAAGCTGACTGTGGTTGTCAATAGTTGTTACTATCAATGCATGAGGCATTAATGCTGAATATGTGGAATATCTACAACATTTCTCCAATCAGCAAATATATTGTGGGCTGTTGTTGTTTCGCAGCGATATTTTTGTCCCAGGAGTTGGATGTTGAAGCATGTCTTTGAACTTCCATGACTCACTGATGCTTACCTGCCCTACTTTGAGAAAAGGATGATAAAGTATTATTCATACTTCATGTAGGAATTCAGATGAAAGCCTTACAATCTATTACCTGCATTGCTTTTGCCCCATTTTCTCAAGAGTACAATACTTGAAAGTTTGATCAAAATATCAGACGGGAAAATGCTTTGTGTTATTTAGTCAAGGCGACACATGGAGACGGCTGTGTGCGGCCCACATGTCCGTTTTGTGTTGCCTTTAAATGGGAGTTTTGAGTAAGTTTGATTCCTTTTCAAAAATATAGAAGATGCTGCAAACTTCTGGATTTTTTTTTCACATGCAAATGAGTTTTGTGGTGGAATACATGCGAGTTTGATGCAAATTTGGTGCAACTTTGACAACAAATGCGCGCTAACGTCAATACTTTAGTCGTCTTTTTCACACCGTCATCTTTTCTGATGAATAAATAAATTAAACTCGCCACTGAAAATAGCTCCATTTGGTCTACATACTCTCTCTATCAGTAATGTACGTGTGTGTTATATTTCATTTATACTCTTGATGCCGTGTGGAGGAAGAGTGCTGCTCTGCGGCAGCATTTCGCCTTTATCGGCGTCAACCATCAGACGTTTGATCATCTTCTCTATCTAGACGATTTTTAGCCAACCAGGATGAAGACATACCTCCCCTCTTGAGAGTCATCTCTAACTGTGATTAACCAAGCACAGCTGAGCTCTCCTGTCTCTTAGAGTTAGTGGATGTACGTTCTCTCGCGCCGTTTGTTTTCAGTTGTGGTGAATTAAAGCTGAAAATGAGAAACTGTGCTCGTGCTCATTGCTGCTTGCTCTGTTTTTGCAGTCCTTTCTGGAGGCGTCTCAGGTGTGACAATCAGGCAGAGTAATGGCAGGTGTGGACTGATGCATATTCGCAGGCTTGAATCATTCATATAAATAAGATGGAGAGCTCAGGGCCCGACTGTGCCGAGGCTCAGAGACTGGCTGTGAATCACTCTAACACCCCGTCAACTCCGAGAGCCAGCATCGGTATAAAACTAGAGCGCTTCCCTTATAGTCAACAAAGTTGTCTACAATGCTAAAGTGTGATTTGCAGTGTAGGCTGCTTCAGTGATTATACTGAGAACGGTCTAGTTTAGTTGCATTGTGTCGTGTAACTTGCTTACAGTGTTAAGGGTTTATAGAATACAGTCTGTATAAAAGAAAATTAATTGATCTCATTAATCTCAATTATCTCATTGCAATCTCAAGGTTTCCTCTTCTATAGTTTCAGATTTTGACACAAACTGCACTTAAATTTATCAAGTTAATAAAGTCTGCTATTACAAGCCAGAGATTTTAACCAGGGGTTAGAAACATTTGTTAATTCTGAGCAGAAACCTTTTTTTTTTTTTCTTACATTCGTTTTTCGGACTTGCTTTCCAAATGGTAACTGTTTACAATGAAATTAAAGAATGGTAAATAATGTGCCTTAAAAAAAAAAAAAAAAAAAGAGAGTATTTTTTTATGTTGTTAATGCTTTTATTCAGCAAGGATGCATTTACACTGATCTACAGTGACAGTAAAGACATTTATAATGTCACAAAAGATTTCTATTTCAAATAAATGCTGATCTTTTGAACTTTATATTCATTAAAGAATCCTGAAAAAAATGTGTTATAGCTTCCACAAAAAATAGTAAACAGCAAAGCTGTTTTCAGCATAGGTGATAGTGTAGTGTTGTTTTTGGCGGCCTGTTTTAATTTTAGTTTTAGTCTAGTCTTTGTGTGAAGCTGTCATTTTAGTTTTTATTAGGAAACAGAAATACTGCAAAATAATAATAATAACACGACTAAACAAGACGAAATAACGTTATAACATTTCGTTTCGTCTCGTTTTGGTCAACAAAAATGAAGAGACATTTTAGCATAGTTTTTATTTTGCAAACCACATTTAGTCTCGTTTTTATTCGTCAACAATATTGCATTATACATTTAATTATAGTCATCGTCACATGACCAGCATTTACGTTGCGTCTCGTCTCGTTTTCGTCACGTGATAAAGGTTCGTTGACGACGATATTTAGTCATAATTTTCGTTGACGAAAGCAACACTATGATAGTGGAAATGTTTCTTGTAGCAAATCAGCATATTAGAGTTATTTCTGAAAGATCATGTGACACTGAAGACTGGAGTAATGACTGCGTAAAATTCAGCTTTGCATAACAAGACGAAATTACATATTGATATTTATTAAATTGAAAACTGTTATTTTAAGTTGTATTAATATTTCACAGTATTGGTGCTTTTACTGTATTTTTGATCAAATAATGCCATCTTGGTGATCATATGAAACTTCTTTTGAAACAACCCCAAATTTTTAAATGGTAATATAATTGCATGAATAATGATGATTTATATTGATATATAACACATTACAAGTTACGTTATTCAAAATATTTATTTAAAAAAAAAAACGTTGTTCTTTTCTTTAATGAAAAATTATCAGAGCAAAATAATATCATTATTAGCTGATTTATGTTTTCTGTTACATTCTGCTAAAAATAACATTTGTTTTCAGCATTTGTTTTTTTCTCCTTAAACCATTTCTAATCCCTGATACAACTGCACACATCTCATCAGATTTTCCTAAAATCAAATTATCTGATTTATGCTGTCCATATTAATTGCATAGCTCTACATATTTACCTGTGTGTCAAAAATCGTCTTATTAATTTATTTTTGACCTAAGGAATTTTATGAGAAACATCAAGAAACATGTTTCTTTTGTCTTTGACTGCTAATTGAACATCATCTTTCTGTTAAATGTGAAACTTTAAGTTTTGGTACAAATAAGAGTACAAATCATAGTTATTTTTTTTACGCTTACTGACCCACATCAAGTTGATTTCCACCTTTTGCTGCGGCACACACAGAGCGATTGAAGTTACAACAAAGCATGAAACAATGAAACAAGACAGTGTTCAGTCAAGGGTTCTCTCTTAATACAAAAGAATGCTGTAATTTCATTGAAATACACCTCACGTGGAAACCAGCTGTTGGTATTTTTCTGCCATTGCTTGTCCATGACACCCAAAGACTAATTTGTCTGTTGATGAAAGCGATTGATTAATACTCGAATTAAATGCCGAACACATCTCCGAACGCATATCGCTGAGATGTATTGGAGCGTTTAAGGTCTTGGCAGACGTGTTCCTCTGTGAGTCGGTAATGGGCGAGGAATGCCAGGAAAGCCTGAACCCTCCCCCCCCTCACCCTCACAGATAAAAACGATGTGTCCCTGGTGGCCCGGAACATGATTTCAGCCCGTATGAGGTTTCAACAGCTTTCTCCATCTGGCTTCTGTGCAAACAGTGTTGCGCCCCTACTCCAGTGTTTATCGATTAAACCGTTCACTCTATCAGTCATCTATCGTGCTCTCCTTCCTTAGTTGCTTCTCTTAAACATCACAATTCTACTTCTGAAAATCGCAGGAGAGACAGGAGAGAAACATAGAAAGAACATCAGCAATTATCTATAAATATGTCCTTTAGCAGAACTACTGTACGTCTGTTAACGTTCCTCCTGGAACTGTCCTTGGAAAAACAAGCAGTATTATGAAAATTATGGTGATTTCCGTGGCTCACTTAGCTTGAGTATTTCTCCTCCTTGCATGTCTGCCTAACTTCAGATGACCTTTACAATCTGTGCATGTTGAAGTATAAGTACACATAAGTGCGGCCTCATCAGAAACCAGGAAATGACACGTTTTTTCCTCCTCCCGCTGTTTGTTGATGCACTGTATGTCTTCAGGGAGCTTGTTTATGGCTTCTGAACCTCACAGACTGTTTTAAAGAGGCCTGAAGTGACATTAGAAACTGAAACACATAGGGATGTAACGATTCACTCAACTCACGATTCGATTCGATTCACGATTTTGATTTCACGATTCGATTCATCTAAACTTTTCTAAAGACTGTAAGTTCCCCTCAGACATACTTTCATATAAACTCCTACCTCTAAATGAATCGTGATTTGTTTAGCATCTCAACCGATTTGAATCGTCACATATTTGAATCGATTTTCAACCGGCTCGCAGTTAATCGTTACATCCCTAGAAACACAGCAACCGAAATTAATATGGGGATTAATTGTGTTTCAGAAGGATGATGTTGACCAGTAGAGGACATTTGAATGTCTCTTTGAACTGAAAGGCTTGCTTTTTTTCTATCCAAACTAAAAAGGCAGCTCATAAGGTCTTTTTTATCTTGTTTGTGTATGCGCGCGTGTGTGTCTGTGAATCAGAGCTTTGCTTGTTACCCTACGATGATGAAAGGAAGACGAAGCCTTCGTACATACATATTCAGGTCTCTCTGTAATGGATCTATGCATGGATGCTTTAGCCGACACAAAAGCAAGGAAATAGGCATGTGGAAAGCTATTTGTCAACGACAGCTGAACTGACCAGCCTGATTCCTGTGCATTTTAATGGCCTCCTCTCCATGTGCTGCTGCCTCTGTAGTGCGTACAGGGTACAGATTGCTTTATCATTTTAAATGAAATCTACTGATGTGAAGATATATTGCCCGCAGCTGTCTCATAAATCTGTGAGATGGGATAATTTCTCTGAAGCCTGAAGAGTTTTATGAAGAAAATCTGAATGGTATTTGCTTGTGAAGAAATCGATGCCATAATGCCTAGAGTGTTTTTTTTTTCTTTTGAAACACATCAAAATTTACATAAAACTTTTAAAAGTAATCTTTAGCAAATCTCAAAATAAATATTAATTTTTAATACTGTGCATAATAACATGATGCCTACATTCGCTTACAGCATGCATTAAAAATATTTATTTTACTTTATTCATCAATCAATCAATCAATCAATCAGTCAATCAGAATCAGACAATATTGGGTATTTTACATCTTTAGCTAATCTCAAAATAAATGTCCATTTTCATACTGTATATTATAGGGATGCGCCGATCGATCGGCCGTAGATCGGTATCGGCCGATAATCACATTTTATGACTCGATCGGTACTCACTAACTTGGCCGATCTCACGAACCGATCGCAATTTGATGACGTCAACGCGTGACGACGTACATGATGCGTGGGGACATAAATGATTTGGCACCACAGTCATGTCATCGCTGGTGTGGAAATGCTATGACGTTTCGAGAAACAATGACAAATTCGCTATTTGTCGTGTATGTTTTGCATGATGATATGATGAATGGATGGTTCATTTTTAACAGCAGATTCAGTGATGTTAGAGCTGATCTGCGCCTCACTGCACACGTCTGCGGCGTGTTACGGCTCCATAGGAACCGGAGCTGATCGCGGCCGCTCTAGTCAGTCTAGTCAGTGCTTGTGTTTATCAGCCAGCCGCGGCACGTTTCTGAAGCGGCTCTCCACGCTGCTTGGCTAAAAATAGTCTGTGAGTTGTCACAGCGTGGAGGACTGAACGAAACCTCGTAGGAGCCATAAGGGGTAACGGTAACATAACACGCTGATCTTGGGCTGCTTTTAAATGAACATTTATTTATAAAACAAAATATCTTCTTTGGCCATATTAGCCTACTCAATAGCAATAACACAGGCTTTACTTCTTTTAAACTTTACCTGGAATGGCACCGTTTCTGTCACTGCAACTTCCCAATCAGGCGAACGAACACACACACACGAAATTGTCTACCTCATGAAAAAAAATTATTTAAAAAAAATGTAGTTAATATTTGCATCATTTATGGTTTATTTTATCCACCCACGACCCACCCGCAAATAATCAGAATGCATTTTTTATTACCCGACCCGCAAACTTTATCTGGAATGTAACCGTTTCTGTCACTGCAACTTCCCGATCAGGCGAACAAACACACACACGAAATCGTCTGCCTCATGAAAAGAAAAAAAAAAAAAAATGTAGTTAATATTTGCATCATTTATGGTTTATTTTATCCACCCACGACCCACCCGCAAATAATCAGAATGCATTTTTTATTACCCGACCCGTGGATATAGGAAAAGCAAAATATGTTTGCTGCGTAAAACAGACGAACTTACTGAAAATGCAAATTCATTCTCTGCCAGCAGGAGGTGCTTTAAAGCGGGAGAAACAGGTTTACCCAGTAACGGCTGTACACAAAGCAGCGCTGAGCTCACAAACGCTGCTTTTTCAGGCATATAACATGCAAGATGAAATGAAAATGACATCAAAAATGTTCTAAAGATAGTCTTCATTCAGAAATACAGTGATATAAAAACACCCGCACCTCGTTTTGATATTTAAACGTGCAGTACGTGTTCATGTTTATTCAAGGAAGCCTTTTGGAAAATCAGTCAGTTTTGATATTGTGGCGAGCGCCACAAATAAATAAATGTATGGGAAACACATCCCACAGCACAACCACCTGAGCACAACTTCAGTCTACTCATCACCTTAACTTTAACTGATAAACAAACACAGACCGGAAGTTAACTTCGGGCCAGGCGCGTGCGCCCGATGAAACCGTCTATATAAAGCTTGAAGCATCAGAATCGGCATCGGTATCGGCCGATCACCATGACAAGAAATCGGTACTCAGTATTGGTTGCAAAAATCCTGATCGGAGCATCCCTAGTATATTATAATGTTGTGCCTAAATTCATTTGTAGCATTTAATATGACTGATTTTTATTTATACATTTTTTTTTGACAACTATTTGGTTAGTTGGTTGATTAGTTAATGTTTTTTTTTTGTTATTTAGTTAAATTAGAGACAATTTTGGAAATGTAATTATTACTTTTCGTGTTTCCGATTTTTACATTTAGATTACGTTTACTGTTGTCTAAAAATCAGTTGACGTGTATCTTTAACTTAAGAGTAATGCATTTATAACATTGTTAGATGTAATTTTCAGCAAATATAAAAAAATGTTGTGCAATTTAAAATACATTATAATGTTATGCCTAATTTCACTTGTAGCATTTGAAACAATATTATTAATTTATGTATTTTACATTAACTAGCATGTAATTTAATATGTGCCATTAATGAGTTATACAGTCTGTCTGGAACAGTGGAAAGTCCCGGTGCTGTTGGACTGTATATCAGCACTTCTGGGATGCTGCTCAACCAATCAAATTCAAGGACCGGAACTAATTGTTATATTGAATACTACTATTGAATACTGGTTCTGCCCATGCATCAACAATTCCCTACATTATTTGTTTATCAAACCCAATTTCCTGCTCGAATTACACAGGACAGCACAATCTCCCGCTCTTTACAGTAAAAGCACGAGGTTGCATTTGAATGCAGTTTCACTCTGTCCTTTTGGAGGTGTCACTTTCGCCCGATATATAGATCATGTTTGTCCAGCGTGCTGTCGGCTGGCTGGTGGCACACTGTCGCCAGCTCTGGATAATTAATAGCAGAGGGAGCTGGAGGCGTGGGGTGGTTTCACTCAGACTGTACTGTAGGTGTGTGTCAATCTAGGCTGATGGGTGCTGCCTGCAGCAACATTAAGATTGCAGGCATGGACACCAGAGATACCCATTTCCCATCATGCCCTCTGACCAACAGATCAGAGGAGTCCCGGACACACAAAATGAAGCTCAACCTCTTTTAAATGATAGATTTGTGACACACAGCCTCCAGCCACTGTCTGTGTGTAGTTGTACGGCCTTTCTGTTTATGCATGTGCATAACGGTTCAGTGCTAAAACTATGGAGCTATGTGTTTTTTTAAAGCATCATAAGTCTTGCCTACCTTTTGGAACGGCATCCACAGCGTCTGGATTTTGGAACAGAACTGTAGTTGTGCAGGTCTGTGTCTGTGCTAGGTGTCTTGGTAGCAATTAGCCTAGAAAACAGAGACTGCATGACTGGATCTGCAGTCTGCTCCACACTTTTCAGTTACATCAGTCTCCCCCACCACCACTACTAGACATCGGCATGCTAATGCCGTGGCGGGTGGCGATGCGATCTCATGGGGCCTTGTGCAGTTGCTGTCTTATTGGTCCAGGGATCTCCTGGCCAGAGCAACAGGCCCTACAATCCATCCACTGACACTAAATTCAGCAGGCAAGACACTGCGGAGAAGACACCTTTATGCCCTCGGCACTGCGTAAAGCCCTGCGTGTCCATAACCTCTATTAGTTCAGGATCATAGACACTCAACGGAGCTCCCTGATGCTCCGAGAATAATCATTTTGAGTGACTGCATTCTACCACATTCTCATTTATTGTCTAATTGCTTTTCATCCCTGAGCACTTGATCTCATTGGCTGCCGCGAGTGATGTTAGTGTCGAAATGCTTTGGAAGCAGGATGAAAACATCTTTATGCTTGTCAGTATTGCAAGCATGTGTCTGTTCAGAATTTAACATCCGGCAAATGTTATTGCATGAGATTTCTGGAGGCGAAATTGTCTTTAGCACCAGTGGTACAACAAATTCATCGTTTTTTTTTCAGTCTGAGAAACAATATATTATCTTCTATGATATTCAGAATAAAAATCACTAATTAATTAAATGTATCACTTTGGCATATTATTATAGCAGGATTCATGCAGTTGACAAGATACATAAACCAAAATTAATATCTGAAAGTCCTATTGGAATAATACTAATTTGTGAATTGTTTTGAATAGATATATTAGAATTGATAGAACTTTTGATCAATTTAATGCATTCTTGCTGAATAAAAGTATCAGTTTTCCAAAAATAAATTGTACTGACCCCAAACTTTTGAAAGTTAGTTTGTTCGTTTATTTATTCTTTTTTTTTAGACAAACTACTATCGAACTTTAATATGAGCCATTTATCAGTTTTATGTTTAATATTTCATGTTTGGTATCTTTGAAGCAGGCTTTGGTGATGTGTGTTTGTGGATACAGATAGGAAACTGTGTTGTGGTACCAGAGAAGAAAAATCTTTGTATTTAGGCAATAGCTAAAGCAGTTAGTCTTTTTAATGTCTGCCTGCCTGCTATATATCTTAGCATCTGTTAATTACCCTTATTATTAACTGCCAGTTTTGGCACTCCATAATTATGTGTAAACAGTAGAGCACCCACATACAGATGCATGTATTACCATTTTCAACAACCAGTTTCTATTTTTCCCATCATGTAATCACAACGTTATGTGCGATTTTGGTTTGAATACAATAGAGATATTGGGTAATTTCGTATCATTTTGCCTTTTCCACAACGGCTAATGGAATAGGTGTAAACTGTGTGTTAGGTGCATACCTGAAGCTTTGTGTGTACACTGAAGAAAATTTGGTTAAGAAACAATTTTCACTCAGAAATTGCTCATAAATTTGACAAACAATTACAAAGAAACAGCAAGTAACATATAATTAAATGTGACATTTTTACAGAAGAAAAACTGAAAATAGTATTTTCTTGTAAAACGTACTGCAATAATATTTGTATTTGCAACTTCCAAAAATACATTTTTTGCAGTATTTCCTGCTGCATCTAATAACAATGGAAAATGTAGTTTGTTTGCACAAGCCTACCAGCTAAATGATGTGTTTTCTGGCAAGATTTATTGCTATTCTTCATCAACACTACAAAAAATATGTGCAAAATAAATAGGCAAGTCAGTATTCACAGAATACAACCTATTATGATCAATAACATTTGCTTCGGACATGATTCTTTATTGACAAACCCCCAAGTTTTTCCTCTGGTAATATCATGTAAATACAAGCATTCCTACAGTACATGACTTGATTTCTTAGGCTTTTCGTGTTTGTTTTTCTTCATGTTGAAGTTGTTTTGTTTTTTTTTGACTGACTTCTGTTGTTTCTTAATGTTAAGCTAATGACATTTTCTATCTCCTAAAGCTAAACCTCACAGAAACATTTGTGCAATTTTAGGACATTATTTAGTATGATTATTAAACCGGTTGTGTAAAGTGCTGGTGTAGCTGATTTCAGGTTTTACTGTCCTTGTGAGGACATTTAGTCCCCACAAAGTAGTCAAAACCTGACGCACACACAAAATTAGTGCATTGTTCTTTGTCTCCATGCTCGTTCCTCCATTAGCCCTATTCCTCTGAAGTTCCTAATCACTGTCAGGTTTGGAGGGGTTTGCGTTCTCCTTTGCATCTTCATCCCTCCTCCCTCAGTGCAGAAATGACAGACAGCCATTCAGTTTAAGAACTTAAAGAGATAAGACTTATGGGAATAAGAGGGCGCTTTTATGCCCAATGTGAATTTTTTCTTGCAGCAGACTGAATCCTTTGGGTACTGTGCTGACCAAAAACCTCAGACACATCCTGCATGACAGCTATCTTTATTCTGACCGAACCTTACCACTCCACCGTGCATATCTTCACCTGCATAGAAAAATACAGGCTCTGTTCGGATTTAAGATAGTTGTTTCGGTTTAGCGGACAGCTCTGAAGCACTTATCAAATCCAGATAGCAGTCTGTCCACTGAGGGGACTCGAGTTATATCAGCGAAATGAGAAAATGACTTGCAATTTTTGGAGTCTGGCAGATGCGAAGCTACTTCTCCGGAGATACGTGGCCCAACCGCTGTGAGCAGCATTTGTTTATGGTGATTGCATTAGGCCGCCTGCCTTGCAAAACCTGGATGTTTTCAGTCCGATCCCCTCTTGTACGCTCTCTGAAGTTGGCACTGGTGCTCGTACGCTTGCTGTGGACCTATTTAAGATACTGTTTTTCTCACTTTGCCCTGGAAATTCTCCCCTGGTAGATCATTACTTCAGGCTGCTTGTGCCCGGTGATGGCGCTTAACATCCTTCTTAACATTTGCTGCGCCTTGCATCTAATTAACACATAGCCTGCCTACAAACAATGAAATAATGACTATAGCTGCTTGCTCTCTCTCATTTCCCAGCCAAATGCCTTGTGCCAAGAAATCAGGGAATTTGTGTCATTTCCAAGGTCTTAGGGGTGTATGGAAAAAAAAGTGTGGCGCTGTGACCATTAGCAACTACACATTGAACTATGCATCCCTAATTTATACTTACTGGGATAGTGCAGAAAGCAAGAGGCTATCATAAAGCCACCTGGGAATACTGGCAGTGTTGCTCTGTATAAATAGCAACAGACTGGGATAGCAAAATATCGGTAGCTACAGAACAGAGCAAAGTCGGCTTCTGCGAGTGTAAAGCCCTTGGCATTAGTTCTAGAGATCAAAGACAGCGTCTTCACAATATTGTGAAAGCAGGATCCATTGCTAAAAAATGTTTCCACGGCTAATAGAATTGGCCCACGGCATCTGCCTGATTCGTTGTTTACGAGGGAGCCTTAGAAGCTAGTGGACAACACGCAAACGTGTTGACAAGTCACCTCAGTTTCTGAGAAAATTGCATCTTTTGCCGTTTTGGTGAACAATGCACAGGTCAATAGCTTGCTATGTTATATTGATTGTTTTCTCTTTGGAGTGGCGGGATGCGTTTTGACTGCAAGCACGGGGAGATGTATTACAAACTATTTCTGTATGAAATGGCTCCGCAGTCCCCAGCTGTTCACAGGTTCCTCTCTATGTGCTCCGATTAGGTGGGAATAGAGAGAATTTAGTTTTCTGAGTGAATAATGGCGATCTGGTCTTGGCTTCACTGCTGAGCCAGCAATTTAAGGTGTAATTTTGTAGGGGTTTTTTTAATACAGGAGGGAATATAACCAGCTGCCTGCAAATCCAAACTCTATTCATTTTCTCATAGTTAAGTATTTTGCTCTGCAGTCCACAGTATTATATGATATTGGAAAATTACCAGATTGGATTACATTATGTAACTGAGATGTTTACTGTCAGAAGACATGAGTGCATAGGGGTTTTTGCCAGTTATTATAACCTCAAGAAATCCAGACATTCTTTGGCACATACTGTTTAAAATTAGCTGGTGTTTCAGTTTATCAGTGATTTGCAAGTGCAAGAGTACAGGAGCAAATCCAGCTCTATTATTCCCTCATAATTAAATGTGACTTTTCCATGTTCCTATTAAATACACTACCATATGAGCACAAATACAATAAAAACAGTAATATTGTGAAATAGTAAAATTAAATTAAATTTCTGTTTGAATGTATTTTAAAATGTAATTTATTCTTGCGACGGCAAAGCTGAATAAGTCACATGATAATTCAGAAACCTTATTATTAAAACATTTGTCTCACCCCAAAGTTTTAAATGATAGTGTATATCTAAAAATATTATATATGTAAAATAATATAATTTAAAATAATATAATTCATTGCTTTAATTAATTAAAGTTATAATTAATATGATCTGCTTAACCAGATCATAGTTCTCAAAATCTGGTTCACCCTTTTATAGGAATGCTTACTTAAATGAATACACAACACAGGCATGTTCATTTATTAAAAGTAACAGAGAACATACTGCATAAAATGACCTTGTGTTCTGTATTATCATGAGCAGGATGCAATTGATTATGTAATGGTGAAATTTACGGTCAGAAGACATCATTACATAGTGGCTTTTCCAGTCATATTAATGTCAATAAATCAACACTAATATAGTCCAAATTTGCTCATGTTTTAGTTCTAATTACACTAGAGGAGTACAGGAAATGACTGGTGTCTTCATTCTCTGACGCAAAGCATCACAAGCTATTCGACTCATAAGCTAGTCAAATTACCAGTATAATGTATTTTATTATATTATCAAGAAACTTACAGCTAGAAGATATCAATACATTGTGGTTTTCTTGTAGTTAAATAAACTTCGGGCTGCATCAAAAATTAGTGACTGATATACTACATGGTTTTCCAAGATGTGCTCGTGTTTCATTGAATCGATGATTGAGAGAGAAGAGCACAGCAGGCCGGCGTCACAGACCATCATGAGGTTCGTGTCAAGCTGCAGTGTGCTGTTAAAAGTTCTGCTTGAGTTGTTTTCACTTGTGCTTTAATTGAATGAGTTACTTCTGAAATCTCCCATGATGCTGCAGATCCCAGAATAAGCAGCTTAGATTAAATAAAACAGCCTATAAATAAATAAGTAGATAAAAATACCTGCTTGAATTTGAAGATTATAAGGGACAGAAACGCTTCTTGACCTGCGCTTTCTAATTTATTTCCTGATAGCTTTGAGCTTTTAAGAAAACCATTGTAAGTCTGAAAGTTAAACAGCACACTTGAGCCCATGTGAAAATAGTTATGCTTATACTACTTGCTTATACTTCTTGCACACACCTGTATTTGCAATGGGCCTTAACTTGGTTTCAGTTGTTGGTCGACATATAATGACTCAGCATAAGCAACAACAACAACTGGATCTGTGTTATATTCTTTTAGATTATTTTAAATGGTCACTTTAAGCGGTCATTTGACTGATAAATATGATGTCTGAGGTAGATAGGAATGATCTAGGCTTTCTGGAGGCTATTTGGTATCTCCTAATGCACACTGAACTAACATGTCTGGTTGCGGTTGTCTGGTCTGCGTTTTTAAATATATTTTTTCTTCAAGTGAAAAGTTGAATAATCCCCATGGAGCACAATAACAGTGACCGTCCCTTTTTTTCCAGCTGCCTTGGTTCTGGATGTATTTTTTCCCATTTATTTTCTTCACTGGAGTATCCAAAGAAACTTCAATAAAGAGGCTGTGAACCAAAACAACCAGCTTTGAAATCTATCACAACATTACAGACTTTAAAGAAAAAAGTTAAAAGAAAGAGAAAGTTACGAGACTGTATTTAAATTCATGTACTGAATTAGGCAGTGAACTATGCATCATCCCAAGAAGCATAAAAAGTCAAATAATTTGAAAATAAAATTTTTATTTATTTTTGTTATTTAGGTATTAGGTATTAGTATTTATTTATATTAGCCTTAACTACTATGTACTTACATCAAGTACAATGTACTTATTGTGTTCATATTGTATTGCAAAACACTTCTGCAGCTATTGAGGTTGGATACGGGTAAGGTTAGGGACAGGTTTGGTGGTATGGGTAGGTTTAAGGGTGGGTTAAGGTGTATGGGATGGGTCAACAGTGTAATTATAAAGACAATTACAAAAATTAATTACAGATGTAATTACATGCAGGTATTTTTAAAATATAAGTACAATGTAAAAACATGTATGTACACAATAAGTGCATTGTATCCAATGAATAATTTAAATGTAAGTAAAGTATAGTAGTTAAGACCACCTAACATAAAGTGGGACCATATTTAGATTTTAGACATATTTTTTATTTTAGTACAATCACTGCTGAGCTCTTTTGGTTGGAATTCTGTTTCTACAGTAACACAACTGATTGGTGTATATTTATTCAAGGTTATGGATAATGTTGTACTTCACCGAGAATGTGGCTACGACACATTTTTTTAAAAGATTTCTTTTTAAAGAAATGGCTTGTACAGAAGCATATGTCATTGCTTAACAATCGTGGAGCTCATGGTAGGTCTCTGTTGAAAGATTTATACAGAATCGTTAAAACTCAATTTCACTGGAGAAGATGAATGGGATGTTTCCAAAACCAGACTGTTGTGCTCTATTAGGCGATTCTCATTAGAAGCGCCTTAAAATGATTTGTGAAATAAAATACTATGCATGTGACATTTTGATTTATGGATACAAATTTCATTGTGAAATGTATGACTGGCACCAAATAAGCCAATTCTGTACAATGCGAAGCTAATTCTGTCTAACCGTTCTTGTAATGCCAGTGTGCTGTGTCTTCCCTTCCAGTCCTGACAGCGAGTTCAGTGATGTTTTATAGTGGTATCATCTGAACTGTCAGCTGCAGTGTTCCGGGTAGCAGTGTGTTTATACTATATATTATGTTAGATCTCAGTATGGTTCTCTGAAAAGGAAACTCACATTCTCTATCTATCCTACTTCCTCTATCTTGACATGCAGCACACAGACTGAAGCTTTTGTGTAATCCTGTCGGTTGCCTTGAGGTCTCGTTCATCAAAGCCATTGATGGTCATCCTTTAGTGGTATTTCTTTCTAAAACATTAATGCACTGTGAACATCCGCAGCATGAAACCAGTAGATTCACCTTAGAAATAAAAGAGGTTATATCTATATAGCAGAATGGGATGTAAAGGTGTCCACATTGTACCTGGCGGGGATGCACCAGAGATGAATTGCGTAATTGTATGGATTTTGTGAAACCATCTCCCTCAAAACCGCTTTAATGTGAAGCTGTTTGCAGCTAGTGTGTTTTTGTTGAATAGATAAGGAATGGTGGGTATTTATCTGAAATGCAAAAAAAATGTTGATTCATAAATTTGAACCGCTCAAGAAAAAACCAGCGCAGAGTAAGCAATCATCGAGTGAACATCTTGCTTTCTATTTGCCATTGGGCTTTCAAGATATTGGCACTTGGAGTTTTAGAGACCTAACAGCAATACTCTGTTATTTTTCATCTCACCTCCGGACCTCAATCTAAGAAAAGGCACAATCAGGTGGTGACTGATTGAACCTGTCACCTAACCCTCCTCCGACTGAATTTACCCCACAGTTACTTCACCGAGCTGCTTCGGTGTCGCTGGCGGCAGGCGACTCAAAGAATCGAAGGAAGCTTGATAATGTCTCCTCCTGACTCGTCTAGGTGACGGATGACACCATGTTGTGTCTGGTGTCTGTCATAAACGCAGTCGTCTGCGTGTGACATGTTTGCGATTGGAGATGTGGCACGTTTACTTTCAAGCTGTTGGGATTCTATTCTGGTCAAAAATGAGTCATTGGATATTTTGCATTTAGTCGAGATGAGTGTTGATTAGATTTTGCGCTGTGAGTGTAATCAGAGCCTAATTAGAACATTGGCAGATATGAGGATGAATTGTATACTTTATGGAAACTTGAGTTCTTCAGTATTCTCTGTTGCAGTTATCCTGCTCTAGATATAATACTCTCATGTAATATTTTTTTGCTGGTTATCATGACATTTTCATTCTCTCTTACCAAATATTATTTATCTGTAAAGGATTTAAAGTATTTCTTTAAGGTATTTTCAGTCTTGTCAACAATTCTTTGAATTCCCCTTACTGACACAATATTTTAGTGTTATTCTACTGGGTTTGCATTCCAATTGCTTTGGAAATCTAGTCGACAAGGCCTCTTAAAAGAGAAAGACTCAATTTATTCCTGACATATAACACTTACCACAGATAGTGCACATTGCATACTACTGTTCAATATTTGTGTTTGTAAATATTTTAATGCTTTTGAAAAAAGTATCTTGTGCTCATCAAAGCTGCATATTTTCTGCTTTAATATATTTTAAAATGTAATTAATTCCTGTGATGGCAAAGCTGAATTTTCAGCAGTTGTTATTCCAGTCTTCAGTGTCACATGATCCTTCAGAAATCATGCTGATTTGCTGCTCAAGAAACATTCTTATTGCTATCAGTGTTGAAATCTTTTTTTTTGATGAATAGACCGTTCAAAAGAACAGCATTTATTTGATATAGAAATCTTTTGTAACAGTATAGTAAATGTCTTTAGTGCCACTTTTGATTCAATGTTATGCATCCTTGATGAGTATAAGTATTCATTTCTTAAATAGTAAAATCCTATTGACTATTCTATTAAACTTTTGAATGATATACATACAAGCATAATTTTAAATGTAATTAGTGTTTTTTTTTATTGATCAGTGAGATATTAGGTGAATTTACTCTACAAATCTAACAAGTTTTAACTAGGCCCAGCACAATAAAGGTATGCTTTCATTATAACCAGAGTTTTTTTTTTCCTGACCACTGCGACAAACAGAGAATTGTATTAGCCGTTTAGTTCCTATTTGTTGCATCCTATTGTGTGTCGACATGCCGTGTAGCCCTGCCCATTATGAAATCTCATTACCTCATAATCTTGCTACACATAGCTGTAGTCCTACAGTATACTAAACATCAATATGTTCTGATTGTGTCGTGTCACACCGCATTTTCACTTTAAGAGTGGGCAGACAAGTTCACATCACCTTGAGTCTGGTTGAACAGCTTTAGAACATGAAAGTGAGCAGGGTTGCTTCAGGTCTGAATAAATTAGCTCTGTATAAATTAAATGTTCTGACCTTCTTGCATTTTGTCTTTTAGATCTTTAAAGGTCAATAGCCTGGTGAACAGCAAGGGTTGTGTGTTGTGTGAAAAAGTTAAACTGTTTAAGTGGTCTAAAGTGCCCTTTTATTCAAGTGTTAGCATTAAGTGTGAGTCATTTAATCCAGAGCAGTTTGTATTCAACATACAGTGAAATAACTAAAGAGCAGATTAAACTAGCCCTTTCTGTTCCTCTTGCTCTTCATTATGGCATTACTTGTTGGCTTTTCAATTACTATTCCGATCACAGCGGGCTGTGTATTCCCTCAGTGCATTAAGCACTGATTGCATTATTTATTAACAACAGCCATCAGTTCATTGCTGTTGATCCAAGTTGCTCCATTTCCGACTTTATCCTCAATTACTGAGAGATAACGCCAGCCGAGATGATATCTAACAGTGAAAAAAGCAGCTATTTACATCTTCCTGCCTTGCCGCTGTGCTTTTCAACGCTTGCGTGGAGTTGTTGTGCCGTAGCGAATGCGAAAAAGTATCAGAGAGTATATTTGGACATGGTTAGATGTCGTTCTGGTAAAGCAGACAGCACAACTGTTGTTTCTATCATTAATTTAGCATTCACACTCATTAAAATGGTCTTCCAGAGGAATCGCGGTGTGGACAGTGCTCACCTGTGCTTATTTGTCTTGCGTTACATCTAGAGCTAATCGTGAGACTATCGACATCATAAAACGCCTGTAATTATACTAGTGCTCCCACTCTCGCTGTCCGATTCTGCTGACACATCTAACAGAAGACCTCATTAGGCGATCAGTCCCTCCCTTCTGGACCCTGCATATATATCTCCACTAACTCAAAGATACAAACAAGAACTTGGAGAGTTATTTTGGTCTCTAATGGAATTGGGACCTTATCTGGCTTTGTTATCAGTTGATTAAGTAATGCACTGCTCCTGTGGAGATGCTCACTGTCTGAGTTTCTCAGAGTTCTTTAGGTGAAGTCAAGGTCAGATGTAATCCAAGCTCCTGAATACTTTTAGCTCAACGAGCTTCTCTAAGTCATGCCTACTGGCCAAATGTAATTATGTTTTGTGGGATTTTTCAAGACAAATCAGAAGATAAATGTTGAGCACACTAAAGCTGGTGTAGGGTTTTAGAAATGTAAATCTTTGTCTCAATTTCCTTTTGTTGAAATCTTTTTGAGTGATTTTATACAGCTTCATCTCTAAGTTTTTATCTGAATGATATAAGTAATAGTAGCTTGCTCCAAGTAATAATTATAAACTGTACTAGCAATGATGCCACAGATCTATTCATTAAATGGATAGTTCACCAAAAAATGAAAATTCTGTCATGTCATTCAAACTGTATGACTGACTGACTTCTGAAGGGTAAAAGAAAGTATTTTTCAGAAATGTCTTTTTTATTCTTATACAGTGAATGTCAGTGGTCACCAATGTAGTTTGGTTGCCATCATTCTTCGAAATATCTTCTTTTATGTTCTTCAGAAGAGAGAAAGTCATACTGGTTTGAAACAACATGATGGTGAGTAAATCATGACAGGATTTACATTTTTGGTGAACTATCCCTTTAACATATTTGAACCAGTGAGGTTGCAATATTACAGCATTAAAGGGATAGTTCACCCAAAAATGAAAATTCTGTAGCTTCATAAAATTAAGGTTGAACCACCGATGTCACAGCGATGTCCTTACTACCTTTCTGGGCCTTGAATGTGTCAGTTGCGTTGCTGTCTGTGCAGGGGCAGAAAGCTTTCAGATTTCATCAGAAATATCTTAATTTGTGTTCCGAAGATGAACAAAGGTCTTATGGGTTTGGAACAACATGAGGGTGAGTAATTAATGACAGAATTTTTATTTTTGGTTGAACTATCCCTTTAACAAATAACATGACTAAATGTGTGGAGTTACTAGATGTGAACTATTTGTTACCTCTTTTTCTGTTGCCAGAAATTAAGCATTAAAATATCACTCAGGATTCATTCAGGATTTATACATCCCTCAAATGACGACTCTTGCATATTGTGCACTATATGGACAGAAGTATGTCGACCCATGAACACCACCTACACTCTGTAAGCCTATGTTCTATTTAAATATTGCATTTCAAAACCTTGGGCATTTCATAGACTATTGGTTGAGCCTTTTCTCCTCTTGAAAGGTTTTCCACTAGATGTTTGAAGATGGATGCAGT
Source organism: Sinocyclocheilus anshuiensis (assembly GCF_001515605.1). Classification (NCBI taxonomy): domain Eukaryota; kingdom Metazoa; phylum Chordata; class Actinopteri; order Cypriniformes; family Cyprinidae; genus Sinocyclocheilus; species Sinocyclocheilus anshuiensis. The sequence goes on from NW_015552538.1 coordinate 975,994, forward strand.
AATTTGCGCCCATTCATACCAGAGCATCAGTGAGGTCAGGAAATTATGTTGGATAAAGGGGTCTAGCTCAAATTCGCCATTCTCATTCATCATCCAAGAGGTGTTCAGTAGTTTGTGAAGGCCAGTCTGGTTCTTCCTCACCATATTGTCATGCTAAAATAAAAAGGGCCTCATTATGCTAAAAATCTTTGTCTAAGGGGATTGGTTAAATGTAAGTTTGATTTTATAGAACTTTTGGTGTAACTGAAATAGGTAGTCCAGTTAATTATTGTCCATATACTTTCAGCCATGTGTGTATCTATGATTTCAGCACATCAGTCATTCCCATGACATGAGAAAAAAAGATTAATTTACATTCATTGTGCAGTGTAGAAGTTCAAATACTCATTATACTCTGTTTTAAGAGGTCAAAGCAGTGTATGCATTTATTGAAGTAATATATTATCATACATTACCTGTCCCTGATTCATCAATCAAACAGAGATAAATATTCCAGAGCATCATTTTATATGAGCTACTTTGCCTATCCGTTTTCCACATGCATGCTTTGCAGTTCGTTCTGTACTGTTTTTTCCCTTTTCCCTTTTTCACATTCACACCGCACACTCGATCCTTGACATGTGCACACACACACACACACACACACACACACACACACACACACAGAGAGACACTGCATAGGTAAAACCAAAGCTCAAGGCTTACTTGTCATCTCTTCATTTATCAAGCTGAAGACAACAAGATTTTATGCTCGTCTCCTGCATTTTTTAACATTTACATTGAAAGTGAGCCATCAGACTGAAGTTGTCGGAGTGTTGTGAGGAGTTCTGCGTTTGATGGAGATACTCCTCACTGAAGGAGCCCTCATATTTACTGATGAAAAGACTGCCGAAATGACACATCATAAGCTTTGCCTGCAGCTCTGAAGGAGGGTGGTGATTTATTGAGCAATTTCTTGTGTGTTTACCCAGATGCACTATTGCCGGGGTTGCTTTAGTGTTTCAGTTTCTTTTGTTTTGCTTTTTCATTGCACAAGTGCTATTAGTAGTCATTAATGCATTTTTTTGTCAATAATCACCCTGGATTATGGTTGAAGCTCCCAGTGGAATAATTACAATCTTTTAAAGAGGATTTTAGAGCACATTTACGACACGAGATGTGTTTTATCAGCACACGTTGAAAACACTCAAATCCTTTTACATCTGTTTAAATGATGTAGTTGCTCAGAGTATTGTCACCTATTATGTTGGCAATAAACCCTCTCCGTCGAAACCATTTGAGCAGCTATCTTACACCGCCAAATGACAAAAAGGTTCACCGTGTAGCCGTAAATTTGTGTGCTACAGCCTTCATCATCATAATCAACTTGTGAATAATGCAATTATGACAGAATTCCTCTCCCCCGATTGTCGGCCGTCATCATACTAAAGAGTTTGCATCATTTCTGATGAGCCTTTAATCCAATTCGTCCAAAACTAAATCCAATCAGCCATATGGCAAAGCTCAGCAATATTTCCTGCTGCCTCCACACATCTGAGAGATCTTCATGGCACAGGGTCAATGCTTCTCGTTGAAGGAGCCCACTCAGTGTGTATATCTCCTTCTAGAAGGTGTGAGAGAAAGAGGTGCACTCATGTTTCCTCGCGCCCTGCGGGGAGCTCTCATTGAATTACTGCCATGTGGGTGCAGCAGCTGTCCTCCCGGCCACAGCGGGCCACAGCTGCTAATTGCTGCGTAATAGGCCCAGCAGCAGGAAAGGTCAGAGGGGCATCCAGCAGCCGTGCCCGTCGCCTTTGATAAGGGACTGAAGCATTGTTAAGATCTTCATATCCTGCGGCGGTGTGAAAACAAACAGCAGCCTGCTGAAATCGGCACACCCCGGGAGAGATGATTGGCAGTCGTTGAGTATATAGCTTCTACTGATGGTAGTACTTGCACAGTTCTCTTGGTTCTTGTGAGATGCATAGATTGGGGATAAATATTGGTGGTTCATTAATGGTTAGGGTTCACTTACAACCATTTCAAGTCTCATACAGTATTAGCAAGTAGTAGGGCTGGGTGGTATAGCCAAAAAAATTATCATGATCAAATTTTTCTTATCAGTCGATATCGATAATTATAACAATCAATTTCAAATCTAAGTGAACCGAAGTGAAAACTGTTGAAACTAGACCATTAATTGTGGTTTAAACAACCCTTTATTGTCGGAACATGATGAACACTTCACGTTTTTGAATTCTCAATCTTAATAGAAAAATACATTTCTTAGCTTCTGCATGTTATAATGAGTGATATTGTTTCAAATCATGAAACATGTTTGTGTTGGCTGACTTTGACTCCTATCTTCAGCACGGTTTGCAGTGCAGGCTGCAGTTAATATTACATTTTTTGTCTCTTAGAAATGCACATTTGACAGTAGCTTGAGTTAGGATGCAGATGTAAATTTATGCTCATTATCAGAATCAGAATCAGAAGAATCAGAAGAGCTTTATTACCAAGTATGTTTACACACACAAGGAATTTGACTTGACGACAGGAGCTTCCGGAGCTTCCGAAAGTACAAACATAGTGCAGACATACATGATAGTGCAGACATACATAGGAATAACACAGTAGGGATGTAATATAACACTAATATAATAAAAAAAGAAAAATTAGAAAAATGTAATAATGTACTATATACAGAAACAGAAGTATAGGAAAAAATGAATTGTTTAGATAAATGTACAGATATGTTTATTAGTGTGCAGATATGTTATTTACAAAGTGTGCAGTTTAATATAAATGGACGATGTATAATTATGAAAGATTAATTGTTCAGGCTGAATATAGCCTGTGGGAAAAAACTGTTCTTGTGCCTGGCTGTTCTGGTGGTCAGTGCTCTGTAGCGCCGACCAGAAGGCAACAGTTCGAAGGCGATGCGATCCGCTCTGAACAGCTGGTAGCCCGGCAGATGAAGCGCGTTGTCCGGAATGGCTTCACTCAGCCAGGTTTCAGTGAAGCACAGTGCAGCAGAGTTAGAAAAGTCCTTGTTGGTGCGGGTGAGGAGAAGAAGTTCATCCGTTTTGTTAGGAAGGGAACGGACATTCGCGAGATGAATGCTTGGGAGCGCAGTCCGAAGGCCGCGCGCGCGGAGCTTCACCAGGGCGCCGGCGCGTTTCCCTCTTCTGCGTCTGCACGCACGTTTGAACAACAGCTGTACTTCCGACTAGAATGTCCAACAAAAAGTCCGAATAATCAAAAACCGGAAAAATGTTGTCTGGGATGTGCTGCTTAATGTTAAGGAGCTCGTCTCTGGTAAAACTTATAGAAGAAGAATGACAAAACACAGAACAAACAAACAAAAACAATAGAAGAATAGCGGAGCTCAGCGTCCTTGCTGCCATTTGCGGCGCCATGCTGGTATTTATCAAAAACAGTACAGTGATATCTGTAAAAATGGTTACAACCTGATTTTTTATATGGTGAAATTCTGATCTGAAATTCTGAGTTTTATTAAAAATATCCATTGGTCTTCCATAGTACATTTAGATAATGATGAACCACAGTTAAAACCTCAATACCATGGTAAAAATTTATCTATGTGGTTTCTAGGTATTTGTATGAAAAACGGTAGTCTAAATACCTTTGTAATAAACAAATCTTTTCAAACCATTGCTTCCGGCTAAAGGTTCTCTATCCATAATAATGTTTTTCCAGTAAAAAGGTGGTCTCGTCTGAATCAGAAGAGAAATATGCACAGATCAAGCACCGTTTACAAGCAAACACAGTCCAAAAGAGTTAAAAGTGTAAACAAATATGTCAGTCGATTTTGATGTGAGAGGACTAGAGAGGATGAACTTTTTCACTAGAGGAAGTTGTTACGGATTATGGCCTTGTATTTTGGTCAGAAGTGGAAGTTTAAAGTTAAAACGCTTTACTGATGTTTCTTCTAAACACGCAGCTTTTCACTTCACTAAATGTTTTGCTGAATTGATCGACTGGAGTCGTGTGGATTACTTGTGTTTTGTTTTTATCAGCTGTGTGAACTCTCGTTCTGACGGTACCAATTTAAATCAAATACAAATTTGAAATCACTTTGAGAAAGATCATGGCGACACTATCAGTAGACCGTTTGGATGGAATTTCCTCAGCATACAGTTCCAGCGTGTAAAACAGTATGATGAAGCTTAAAACCAGGGGAAGTCTGAAAACTGGCGTCTTCAATTCTACACCTCTGAGAGTGGATAATTATGAGCATGGCCGTGTGAGTACATGGCCTCTGACTTCTTCTCCAGCAGGGTCACTGCTCAGAGAGCAGCCCAGTAAAATGATGTACAGACCATCAGAGAAAACACAAAGCATAGTCAGTTACTGTAAGTCTCAGAACCCACCCAGAGGCCACTAGTAATCAACGCTATGACACTTGCCTTTCAGGAAGCACCACAACGCTTGGCTTGTATTGATCGTTCTGATTGCTGTGCATCGTCTCGTTCCTAAGACTGAGTGGATGATGGAGTTTCCTCAGAGATCTTCTTTTTCCTTTTCCATTTGTCTTTACATCTGTCTTAACACCTAAGCCATGAATTATTGGGTGAATTTTTAGCATTTTCCTTTCTGATTCAAAAGTGCAGATCAATATTTATGTTCAGACGTCTTGTCACTCATATTTTTCATTCCAACCTCATAAATCAGTTGATTGTGCTCTAAAATAAGACATGTGATGCGATATACAGGTATGTGAAGTTTTATATTGACATATCTTTTTTTTTTCCTCTCCCTCTGGGGTCACAAAGGAGGGCAAACGCATTTCATGCCATTTCATTTTCAAAGCCCTCAATAACTAAAACAGCATGAATTTTTGACCTAAATCAATAAATGCGAGTCCACTTAAACAAAAGTGAGAGTTTTTTTTGCTGTAAACATTCCTGTTTACCAATGGGATTGCCACTCAAGTTTGTATAGATCAATACTAAGATTCTGTTGTTTGGGGTTGTGGCTGTTGGAAAGGGCTATGAGCAATCCTTAATGTAAGAGAGAAAAACAAATATTTTGGTTATGTGCTCTTTCCTTATTTTATCCTGTCATGCAAAACTCTCCAAAAAGGATTAGGAAATGTGCATCAAGGGTTAAAGTTTAATCCTCCATTCACTAATATAGAAGTCAGATCAATGGGGGAAGTCAGCCATGAAGAAACAGTCTATCTCCAGAAACAGGCAGTATGCCAGCTGCTGTGAACTCTCTCGAGGAGCTGGGGTCTCACCTGCTGCCCCTGCGGGCCGCTCTTATAGCTAACTTCCTGCACGGCTGCCAGGCATCGCTGCTTTTACAGCTGCTAATTGGGCAGTTTGCATTTAAAATGAGAAATAACTGAGAAGCAAGACAGAACGAGAGACTTGTTTATCTGTCTGTGGTCAAATTGTTGGCTGTGCTTTTATTGTGGATTGATTATTGCTCTGTAGACACATTGTTGCTGAGAAATGAAAAACAATTACATTTTTTGTCTCTTTTCTTGTACCAATTCTTGGCAATGACAAGCTTTAATTTTGTCTCATTTGGTCCAGAAAAGCCTTCTCATATCATATAAAGGTTAACTAAAACTATTAAACATGCATATCAAAGCTTTATTTCAGAGCAGAGGGAAAATGTACTCGGGAAATGATAATGATATTCTCATACTGTGTAATCAGCTCAGTCCCATCATGGCGCAGTTTAAAGGTCACACATGCTCCTATTGACATTCAGAATATAGAGAGAATGAAAATAAGGATTTAATTTTGTCATATAACCGCAAAATAAGAAACATACATTCAGCATTGCAAGAGAAAAATAATTTATTTGGAAATGCCATTTATCATAAGTTGCATGCTAAGTGCTGAGCTTCAAAATATGCTTTATATCACTCTTTTGAAATGAAACTCTGAAAATGAATATGATACTCTGATGATTTTGAAAATTCTAATTTAAAGCTCGTTTTTGTTTCATCTAGACGCAAACTATTGCTCAGACAGGTATATCACAAAACATCTTTTCTTGTAATAAATTGATCATATTATATTAGAGCTGGAAGCCTTAAGATAGGCTGGTTATTTAAACCTAGGTGGAAGATGGTGAGTTCAGTTCTCTGTGTTGAGCACTGGTTCTTGTCTTGTCAGACTCCTTGTGCATACAAAAATCTCACTGAATTATTACAATTAATGGCAAAAGGAATATCTGGAAATGCAAACTGATATTTCCTACTGACACACTACAGCAAAAGATATAAATAACTGTCTTTAAAAAATTATATATATATATATATATAATTTATCCAGGCAACCATTTTTCTGTGTTTATATCTGTGCACATTTCAAAAATCAAAATCACACTAGAAAGAACAAAAAGTACACACTAGCTTTCTAATGTTATGGAAAGCATGAATAAAATGTAAAAACTGCCTTTGTGTTAAAGCACTAAATATCCCATATATACATTGTACTGCACACTTTGCTAACTAATGTGTTGAGGCTATTGGTGGCATTTAAAAAAAAAACAAAAAAAAACCTATATGACTTCTTTCCAGAAAAAGCTGACCTCAGAATTGTCTCAGTATGGTAGAAATTTGCCTTTCAGTCTTTTGAAAGTTTAAACTTATTACACTAAAAGCTGTTTATTAGCTGAATCTGAGTGCAGTTTGTTAGACACAGACACTTTAGGCTTTAATTGTCACATTTAGTCTATAAAAACTGAATGAGAACTTAATTTTGACAGTTTAATTTCATACAACATTAAAATGTGCTCGGAAAGCAAATATTCCACTGTGCCCTGATTCTAAGAACATTTAAGGGGATTTCACTGAGAATGAGTTGCGGCTACTGATAGCATAATTTATTCACAGCCAGTGTCTGTGTTGTTTTAAGGCCTAGAAGAATTATGCAAATTAGTAATGGTGCAAACACACAAAGTTCAGCAACTTTGTGCAATCTGATCGCGATTTGCACAGGGCAATTTGTAACGAGACAAACATATAACTGAGCAGAAGGCCACATATACACAGACCTGCACAGTGGTTTCTGATAAATATTGATATACAAAAATGGCCTTCTCTCATTGGCTCTTTTTCTAAACTATCAGTCAACCCATAAGATTTTAGGTCAAGGTACACTTTCATTATTGTGTTTACAGTGTAACCAGTACTGCCGTATGTCAAGCAGGATTTGATTCAATCATTTGACATGTTCATTTTATTTTTGGATAAGAAAACCTCACCATGTATACACTGTAAAAAAAAAAATCTCTAGAAAAAATTGAAAAGTTATTGGTTATTCCAGGATGCCAGAACATTTTCCAATAAGTTTACAGACATTTCTTGTAACCCCAAAACACAACACAATGCAGTGCATAATTCGGGTAAAACACCTGTGAAAATATCAATACGGAAAATTCCTTTATATTAACACAGTACTTTGGGCCCTATTGTTTTTACTGACATTTCTTGTATGCACAGTTGATCAGGCTACATTTACTGCTGCTACCTAACCTAAAGGCTGATTTATACTTCTGCGTCGGACCTACGCCGTAGGCTATGCGTCAGTTTTCATTTATACTTCTAGTCTGCAGTGTCCACGGGCATGTTGCTGGTGTAACCCGCAGTACCACGGCAAAAGCCGAAGAAGAAGCGGCTCGTCGGAGAAGCATTATAGCCGTGACGGCTGCAAATAAATATCAAATCATTAAATCATTATTTAAAACTACGAAAAGGAGACAACAACGGAACAGGAGATGATGGCATTCTTTCAGTCTGCACAAGGACTTGTACCATGGCAGATCAACATTGTTTGTCGCAGACAACTACTGATGTATAATGCTATGTAGTATAATAAATGATAAGACACTTGTTCTTTGCTTTGTTTTATTTTATATAAGAAGGTGTAACATTAAAATATATTAAAGTGCACATAAACACAAAACTCAAGTACATATGGAGGGAGGGGTTCTTGCAGACCAATCACAGCGCTTGCGGTCTGCGTAGAATTGATGCGCTGTTAGATTTTTGGAGAGGTGCACGTCAGGCTACGGCGTATGGGTGTGCGTCTATGCGTAAGCTACGGCGTAGGTTCGACGCAGAAGTATAAATCAGCCTTAACAGGTCACACTTTATTTTAAGGTCCAATTCTCACCATTAACAAACCACAAACCACCATTAACTACGTATTTTGCCTCAATAAACTCCTAATTAGCTGCTTATTACCAGTTAATAAGGTAGTTGTTCAGTTTAGGTATTGGGTAGAATTAGGGATATAGAATATGGCCATGCAGAATATGCTTTATAAGTACGAATAAACAGCCAATATGTTAAAAATAGGCATGCTAATAAGCAACTAGTTAATAGTGAGAATTGGTCCCTATACTAAAGTTTTACCACCGAACCTACCCTAACATAAACATGTTTTCTGTGAGTGGATCACAAATGACCTCATTGAAAGCAAGGGGTAAATTAACCCAAGATGCATTGTTTTCATAACACTGCAAAGCAAATGATTTAGGACAAATTCAGACCACATTTAATAAAGGTACAAATGCAAATGCATTTTGTTCAAGTTACATTTAATGAGGTTAAACTGCCAAAAAATAATGTGTGACTCTGACAGACTCTTGAGTCATTAGTGCTCTTTATTTATTAATGTATTTATTTTTATTTTATTTTAACAATATCTGTTTCATTGTCAAATTTTAGAACTGGATTATGCATGGGATTATCAGGGGTTAAAGCAAAAAAAAAACTGAACTTTTTTCCGGGGGTTAGGGGTTGCTGGGGCAGACACATACACAGGGTTATTTGGCAAACAAAAAAAAGAACATTATTTGAAAATGATTTTCCTTGAAACTAACTAGTAACGTATCTGCCATTGCCATTAGCCCTTGACAGGCTCAGACTACAG
>NW_015552538.1:987037-989029 GCF_001515605.1 Sinocyclocheilus anshuiensis
ACTGATGAGTGGCGCAGGTATCGCTCATTATCATTAACTCCACCGGCCTCGCTCCGTTCCCACGAAGTTACAAATAAAAGCGCAAAGTGAAAGTACAGTTATTTATTTAGGGCCCTATTTTAACGATCTAAGGCCCCGTCCACATGGAGACGCGTTTAGCTGTATACGCATACATTTTTTTATCGTATAGGTGTTTCGTCCACACGGATCCGGCACTTTGTGAGAGTGAAACCGATATTTTTTTAAACCGGGTCCCAGAGTGGATAAATCTGAAAACGCCACCCTTGTGTTTTCATGTGGACAGCGAATCCGTATATTTTCTGAAACTATGACGTCATCAGCCCACGTCTCGCCCTTAAGGCTGATTTATACTTCTGCGTCGGACCCACGCCGTAGCCTTTATGCCGTAGGCTATGCGTCAGTTTTCATTTATACTTCTAGTCTGCAGTGTCCACGGGCATGTTGCTGGTGTAACCCGCAGTACCACGGCAAAAGCCGAAGAAGAAGCGGCTCGTCGGAGAAGCATTATAGCCGTGACGGCTGCAAATAAATATCAAATCATTAAATCATTATTTAAAACTACAAAAAGGAGACAACAACGGAACAGGAGATGATGGCATTCTTTCAGTCTGCACAAGGACTTGTACCATGGCAGATCAACATTGTTTGTCGCAGACAACTACTGATGTATAATGCTATGTAGTATAATAAATGATAAGACACTTGTTCTTTGCTTTGTTTTATTTTATATAAGAAGGTGTAACATTAAAATATATTAAAGTGCACATAAACACAAAACTCAAGTACATATGGAGGGAGGGGTTCTTGCAGACCAATCACAGCGCTTGCGGTCTGCGTAGAATTGATGCGCTGTTAGATTTTTGGAGAGGTGCACGTCAGGCTACGGCGTATGGGTGTGCGTCTATGCGTAAGCTACAGCGTAGGTTCGACGCAGAAGTATAAATCAGCCTTAACAGGTCACACTTTATTTTAAGGTCCAATTCTCACCATTAACAAACCACAAACCACCATTAACTACGTATTTTGCCTCAATAAACTCCTAATTAGCTGCTTATTACCAGTTAATAAGGTAGTTGTTCAGTTTAGGTATTGGGTAGAATTAGGGATATAGAATATGGCCATGCAGAATATGCTTTATAAGTACGAATAAACAGCCAATATGTTAAAAATAGGCATGCTAATAAGCAACTAGTTAATAGTGAGAATTGGTCCCTATACTAAAGTTTTACCACCGAACCTACCCTAACATAAACATGTTTTCTGTGAGTGGATCACAAATGACCTCATTGAAAGCAAGGGGTAAATTAACCCAAGATGCATTGTTTTCATAACACTGCAAAGCAAATGATTTAGGACAAATTCAGACCACATTTAATAAAGGTACAAATGCAAATGCATTTTGTTCAAGTTACATTTAATGAGGTTAAACTGCCAAAAAATAATGTGTGACTCTGACAGACTCTTGAGTCATTAGTGCTCTTTATTTATTAATGTATTTATTTTTATTTTATTTTAACAATATCTGTTTCATTGTCAAATTTTAGAACTGGATTATGCATGGGATTATCAGGGGTTAAAGCAAAAAAAAAACTGAACTTTTTTCCGGGGGTTAGGGGTTGCTGGGGCAGACACATACACAGGGTTATTTGGCAAACAAAAAAAAGAACATTATTTGAAAATGATTTTCCTTGAAACTAACTAGTAACGTATCTGCCATTGCCATTAGCCCTTGACAGGCTCAGACTACAGGTTATGGAGGGATATTTGAAACAGCAATACCAAGAAAGTTTCCTCATTACAATATGGTGCAAACACATGTAACATTTAGGATGCTTTTTATATCAAGTGTTGCTGGTTAGCTATGTCCTTGACAGGGTACAAGATGACCTACAATCTAAAACATGAAATTTCTGAAATTGCTTTGTTCAAAAGAAATAATGGTAAATTAAATACTAGGAAATTAATATAAAA
>NW_015552538.1:990083-992769 GCF_001515605.1 Sinocyclocheilus anshuiensis
TCCATTAGCCCTTGACAGGCTCAGACTACAGATTATGGTGGGATATTTGAAACAGCGATACCAAGAAAGTTTACTCATTACAATATGGTGCAAACACATGTAACATTTAGGATGCTTTTGATATCAAGTTTTGCTGGTTAGCTTTCTCCTTGACAGGGTACAAGATGACCTACAATTTAAAACATGACATTTCTGAAATAGTTTTGTTCAAAAGAAATAATGGTAAATTAAATACTAGGAAATTAATATAAAATAGGAAATATACAAAGACAGTTTACTACAGAAAACGTACTCGGTTACTAACGTAACCTCGGTTCCCTGAGATACGGAATGAGTACTGCATCTGTTTAAGACACTTTTGGGATAAACTCCTTTTTCTCCGATGACTGAAGCCTTTTAATAACGCAGTGTAACTGCACAGCCATTGGTTTGTCCAGTGTATTAAAAACGAACCAATGGCTCGATCCCTATCGATACTTCACTCGTACTGTGTCTGTTTAAGACGGTTTGGGGAACCAGTACAATCCCGCCGTGCTATGCTAGAGGAATGACTATCTCCCATACGCTTTACCGATGCTAATGCTAGTAGCAGAGCAGCCTTAAGCGTGAGGGGACGAAGGTCAATGGACTGTAGCGGCTCGAAAGGAGGGCTCTTAAGAGCCCTTAACACTGTGGACAGGTCCCATGTAGGGACGGTGACAGGGCGAGGCGGGATGAAAAAAAAGCGAACAACTAGGTTGTTCCTGCCCACTGACTGGCCAGCTATAGGAGCGTGTGAGGCTGCTATGGCTGCTACGTGACCCTTATCCAACAGCTCCTGCAGGAAGGACAATATCAGAGATATGTCGCAGGAAATTGGGTCTGCGCCGCGGGCCATACACCAGGCCGAGAAGACAGACCATTTAAGGGCATAGAGCCGCCATGTAGAGAGTGCTCTAGCCTGAGATATTGTGTTTAGCACGCTCTCATGGAGGTCCGTAGGCTCCCATCGAGAGGCCAGAGGTGCAGAACCCACAGTTCGGGCTGGGGGTGCCATATCGTTCTGTTCGCCTGAGAGAAGAGGTCTCGTCTCAGGGGAATGGGCCATGGGGCTGCTATAGCAGCTGAGACAGCTCTGCGAACCAGTGTTTGGTCCTCCAGAAGAGGTCAACTTCTGCCTTGCCGAAAATCTCCCAGATTCTCTGAACCGTATGTGGGAGGAGCATCCACTCTTCTGAGGGGATGTTGCTCTGATATAGCATGTCTGGTCCCTGGTTCAAACTGCCCGGCACACCGGTGTTGGAAGCGTTTGTCTAGACCACCTTCCTTCTGCAGAACATTCCCTGGAGCACGCCCCGTTCCATCCACCGAGTCTTTCCAAGGGGCCAGAGCTGCTACGCAGGCCTGGTCCACATAGACATGAAGGCGTCTGAGACGCCAGGCGTGTGACGGAACTCGCGGTTTCTGCCAGCACTGAAGTTGCCGCATGCGAAGCAGGGACAGCAGGGCTGCTTCATTGAAGGTGGTCCGTGAGCGGAGAAGAGCGAGATTCATGCTTGAGTGAGCATTCTGTCTCAGTGAGCGCGCAGCTCACTGCCCTTCTGCGGCAGATCAAAGCGCAGCGGGGAGAGCGAGCACGCGGGTACAGTGCCGGCATGCGAACGCTCAGACCGGTTGCTTAGTTCCCTGACTTAGTTCGAGTCTCGCTGAGAGAGGAGTGAAGTGCAGTCTCTGCGTGGGGGCTGCCCAGACAGGGGATGCACTCACTGCCCTTCTGCGTCGTGCAAGATTCCGTGCACGAGCCACACTCGCAGCTCGACATTTGCAACAACGTCGCTAGAAATGTTGCTCTTTTAGAACTTACCTAGAAAAAAGCTCTTTTAGGCTCGCCGGATGGCGGCAGGAGATCAGCTGGGACCGCTGCTGTGACGCTGAAGGCGGCGGAGAAGCGGCGAATCAGCCGAGCAGAGGGTCGCTGGTTCAAATTGATCCGCTGCAAAGGTGATTCTATGGCGAGAGGCTTCGAGTCTCGTAGATCAGCGATGAACTAGTCGTCGCTGAAGGAGAAGAAATCTGAGGATCCTATGGCGATGTGCCACTTATATAGCCAGATGACCCTGCCCATTCTGGCGGGCTTTGGCGGTCTTTACCGCCATAGGCTCGTGCAGCTCCGCTCTCTCCCAAAGCGTCTTAAACAGATGCAGTACGAGTGAAGTATTGATAGGGAACGTACTCGGTTACTAACGTAACCTCGGTTCCACTGCCGAGCCATTGGTTCGTTTTTAATACACTGCACGAACCAATGGCTGTGCAGTTACACTGCGTTATTAAAAGGCTTCAGTCATCGGAGAAAAAGGAGTTTATCCCCAAAGCATCTTAAACAGACGCAGTACGAATTAAGTATCGATAGGGAACTGCAGTTCAGTTTAAATAACAACAACAAAAACATTAAAATGGTCCAAGAACTGGTAACTTAAACAGGGTTCGTACAGATACTGCAAAATAAAATTCCAGGACTTTCAAGGACTTGCACTACTTTTTGTTTTTCAAGGACTAAAATCATACTATGGCAAAGTTATCGCTTTCCTTATTCAAACTGATTTTGTTTTTCATGAATATATCAGAATCAGAATGAGCTTTATTGACAGGTATGTTTACACATATGAGGAATTTGTTTTCGTGACAGAAGCTTCCACAGTGTAACAGA
>NW_015552538.1:992948-996041 GCF_001515605.1 Sinocyclocheilus anshuiensis
TGTCCAGCAAAACATCAGAATAATCGAAAACCGGTGAAATATCAGGTGGTGTGTACTTCCGAATGTCCAGCAATTCGTCTCTGGTGAAACTGATTGCAGGGATATAACTAAAGACAGGACAAACTAACAAAAACATAAAAACTACTGCGGAGCACGCCACGGAGGCAGTCATCTGCGTCGGCGCCATCGCAAATGATCCAATCCATCGCAAAATAGTCAATCATATTATATATATGATTGACCTGAAGAATGAAAGCTATATCATACATATATTATGAGCTTTATCACGCTCTTAGACACTAGGAGTGTGACAATAGACTTAGCTCACAAGGTGAGACAAAATGCAAATACTTGGTTCACCAGAATGAGACAATGTTTTAATACTTTAAGAAATTTTCAAATGATAAAATATTTGTCTTTTAATTACAAAAAGTAAAACAATGCAGTTGTATTTTGAAATGTTTTAACTAATCTAGGGCTTAACTAATGATTATTTTGCTAATCAAGTAATCTACTGATTATTTTGACAAGTGAGTAATCTGATGTTTTTTAGTAATACAAATAGAACTAAGTGAAAAACAGGCTTTAATATGACTATATTTATATATAAAGTAACGATGAGGCAATAATAATTGGCCTCAAATAAAGTATCAAAACCAAGTAAATGGTTTTATTGAACAACACTGTTAAATACATCATGTAATATGCCTATATTATAACAAATACCTGCAGAGAGCGCCAACGGCCTGGTGATGTTTCATGTGATTCAACGACGTTTAAATCCATTTAATTTTAATATTTGGCCACATGCAAAGTCAGAAACTTTTATTTTGAAATCGCGATGTACAATAAATTGCATATTTAGAAATATGTTGATGTATTCTCCTGTGTTGGCATAGGTTTAAATGATTGATTAAATGAGTTTTCCCAGATGAACGTTGCAACCCAAACTCACTGCATATGCAGAGGAAGAGTTCAGCCCCTTTCACACATACAGTCTTCACTGGTAAATTACCGGTAAGAAATCATGTGTGAACAGGACCTTTTCAAAAATACTGTTAAATGCATTCTGGCAATCTCCATCGTTCTTATGGAGATGACATGATTACTCTGAGCTGTTTACAAAGCTTCGCTGCTTTTTTAATAGCTTTTCTATGTAAATATGACGCTAGATTGAAATCTTTGACCATTGCGCCTCGCAGCTTTTTCAATGTGTCGCACTCGAGACCCAGGCTTCTTTTGCATTCATCAGCTGCGACTCTGCAATTGGATACTATTATGCGCGTCTCATGTTTATAAGAGCAAAAACTTCTGATTGGCTAGTAATGTTAGTTTGGTTGAGAGTGAAAGCTGTGTTCCTCTCATACATTGGTAGGCGAACTCATGAACTCGAACATGATATCAACAAGTGTTTTTAAATATAGGACGACTATCTTTTTTTCCCGCAGCCAAATGCCGCACGCCGGAGATCCGGCACAGTGCCGGAGAACTTTAAGCCCTGGATTATGTTTCTGTCATTTCTCTCCTCAAATAAAATGCTGTAAAACTAAAAAATGATGCAGAAGTGTAACAAGGGAGGCTTGGCAACGGAGTTTGGGATCCTCTTGTAGGCTTTATTAAAGAGCGTAGTAAAAACAGACAAGGTCAAAGTCCCAGCTAACGTCAATGGTAGAGGCAAGGCAACAGAGTAATCCAAACAACAGGCAAAGGTTAGGGCAGGCAGCAAACAATCAAAAACGAGATAAACAGTCCAACACAAAACACTAAGGCAAGGCAAGGAAACACAGGAAACACGGAAAAGCATGGAAACAACGGCTGGCTAGGAATGAACATACAAACAGTACTCAGCAATGTGAGTGAGAGTGTGTGCAACCTTTATAGTCCTCCTGATAGGAAACAGGTAGAGTCTGATAATGAGTTCCTAGGCAGGGGTTATTGGAAATAGAGTCCAGAATGAGTGGCAAGAAGATTTTGAATTAATCATCAATGTTTGTACATTTTGGTAAAATTGGTGCTGTAGATGTCTGACATTTTAATGTAAGATGCAAGTGACGGTATTCTTCTCGGATCTTTATCTGATCACACTATGAATGCAAGTATAAATCCAATCTGGCTAAAAAAATGTCAGATGTAAAACTCATCTTAAAGTCTGTAGGGTTAATCCTTTTCTTCCATACTGCCATGTACATCATAGTGAGAATAGATTACGAAAATAAAGAAAATGTAGGATGGGGCTCTTGGTTCTGTCCACCAGTTGTTGATTGGATGGAGGCAGATCTGAATTGGATTACGATGTCAAAAAAACATATGACTTGTTCACAATGAGATCAATAACATGCATTCACAAAATAGATTGGGTGAATTTCATTTCATGCCAGGTGTAAACAGAGCCCATACCAGGGTACTCAGTGCCTGGTTATCTGAATAAGATGCAGTAAATACCACATGCTAAAGTGATGCAACTGTTCGCCTCTTAGTGCCTAATTCGCCAGGCCTTATTTTGATGATTTTTCAGGTGTTTATAAGATTATTCCTTCACACAGACAGGCCGTCTGTCACCTCAAGTGCCAGGCTTTAATTTCACCCATGGCTCCCCTCTCCTGGAACTCGTCCCCTGCATAATTGACTTCAACAGGTTTGAGCTCAGCTGTGGCCTGTCTTGGGACTCAACTCTTACCGGCTCTATCTCTCTCTCGCTCTCTGTAGCACCTGATTAGTGGTCTGCTCCGGAGGGGAGGGCTGCTGGGATTTTCTGCAACCAGGTGTCTGTTCAACCAGGGGGCCCAGTGTTATCAGGCAGCCGTACGGAACAGACCCGCTTAAGAATAATCCCGCTTCCCCCTGGACACGCGACGGACAGCCATCAGCTTGTAGCCTTCCTGTTGCTCACCTTGAGTTATCATATCACATAGAGGGCGGGGAGAATGTTTTCGCCTGTGCTGTGTTAATTATAAATTGCTTAACGAGATGAGGCAGTCAGGTGGAACAGCAGTGCGGAGGGTTTAATTACAATTTCGCTTCTTTCTCTCTGCTGTAAACTCAAACCTAGATGTCTCGCCTGTGATTTTTTTTCACGGGAGGGGGGGGGGGGGT
>NW_015552538.1:996132-1030369 GCF_001515605.1 Sinocyclocheilus anshuiensis
TCCCGGGGTGGGGGGGGGGGTGTTTCGCACAAACACTAATTTAAATTCTCTTTCACACACACACTCTCTATCTCTCTTGTCACACACCGACTCGCTCTATTCCTCTCTACCTTCCTCTCGCCAGATATCAGCATTCTGAGGGAACGGATCATTTATTTTTGGTTTCTGCTTCCTGTCTAGATGTTCTCTGCTCTCTCTCGCATGCGTCCCAACCTCCACTGCCACTTGAAGGGAGGTGCTTTCTTCTTCCCTGATAAAACCAGCCACCTCAAAAGTGGCCAATTAAAATCAGTGCTGACAAGTCTTTTTTTCCTGTGCTGACAGGATCACTGTCCCTTCACCTGAGGGGGCGCCAGGTGTTTGTTCTCACGTGTCATACCTCTCTTATATTTTAACTAGTTCTTCAAGAGACATCACACTTCTCTTTCTCTGCACCTGTTCTCAGACACTCATTATTCCGGCCTGTTTTTGGCTTTCACAGCTTAAAGCTTGTAATGGCAGCTAATGAAGACCACACATCACGTTGGCTTCTACCTTGACATATTCAACACCCTTATCATTAATTGTTACACTTGGCTACTTCTTGTCATCACACTGAGAATCCTTCATAGAAACGTTAATAGAATGAGGAGAATGTCAAATGGGGTGCAAGGGTTGTATTGTCATCCCCGAGGGATATTTAATATTTAATGCCCTGAGGTTTCTCTTTCATAGTTTGGGAGATTTAATGGAGTTCTCAATTATGATTTATTCAAGTATCAACTTTATCTTAGATGTTTCTCATAGAACTTTTCTTCTTATTGTGAGGAATAAAAGCAGATTTAAAACTTTTTGTGTTCTACAAATTAAAATCGTAATGTTTTGAAATGAGTAAATGACAAATATCGGTGGTAATTTTAAACTAAAACTATTAAAAACATTTGTTAACTGAAATGAAGCTGAAATAATATAAAAATGCAATGAAATACTTGAAGTTAAACTTATTTTATATCATTTAGTTGCCAGGACAATATTTCTAATTGTCGTTCAAGTAAAATGACCAAAACTGAAATAAAAATAAAGCTAAATTTGAAAGAAAATTGATATAAAAAAATGAAAATGACAAAAAGCACAAAATCACTCAAATGCAAACTAAAAATTAAAACTCAATATGAAAAAAAAGAATTTAAAATGGTAATAAATAGTATATTAATAATACAAAAATACTGGTCATTTTTGGTTGAACTGCGCCTTGTAAGCTGACAGTTTATCTGATTTGAAGATGAGTTCTGTTCACGCTTAAAAATGCTGTGAAATATACAGTATGGAACAGGTTGTAGGCTATGTGTGAAAAAACAAGATCATAAAGATTTAAAATCAATGCTCTATGGTATATACAGTGTAGCTCAGACGATTTGGTTTTTAAATAATGTGAACATTTTGTTTTCATTTTAAACACTTTGTGTTTAGACTCATAATGATTGTATGAGATCTTAGTTGATTTTAGATCTTGCTAAATATGTGGAGCAGTTTATGATAGTGTTCTAATACTGTACAGGGGACACATGGAGGAATTCTAGCATCTTTTTGGGAGTAGTATGAAAGATTGAGATTTGACATACATTCATCTACCTCTTTATATGCAGAGACAACTATAAGTCAGCCATTCATAGATTGATTGCCCCCAAAATATAAAAACTGTGACTTTGTGGTGCTATCAGGGCATTGCTGTGTTTGTATGAGAAACAGATTAAAATTTAAGTTGTTTTTCCACTGATAATCTTTCCCTCCAATGAACTGTTAATGGCTGCAACCAGCTCATTGAGTCAGTGAGTTGAACTCAAGAACCAGATCGGCCCAATTCATGATCAAATTGGTAGCAATAACAGAATTTTTGAAAACTTTGGGAAACAAGAGAGCAGAAGTCTTCATTTACCCTCAATTTAATCTCACTACTGTCTAGGAGAAAGAAACGGGATTAAAGAGATCTCATTTGTGATTTTTTCAGCCCTCTGGGATATTGCACAGCTATATGCAGACAGCGTGGAAAACAGACAATGTGTAATCAATGTCTTGCACCAGCTATTCCCCGTCCATTCAAATGAGTAAATGTATTTATTGGGATTAGCAGGCCTGCTGTAGCCCAAATGGGATTCTGAGATAAGCACACAGATTCAGGAATGCTTCTTTAAGCTGTTGGAGATAAAAATCGACCTATAGATCTCTACCCTCTGACCATATCTTATTTTGAAATCAGTATTTCATTGAAAGGCAAAGTGGTTTATTGTGGCTCTCTCAGTTCAATGCTGAATTCCAGCTGGTTTCTGCAGCACTGGGAACACACTGTCTGAAATCATTAAAACCATTGTCCCTCTGTATTCTCAGACCAAACCGAACAATCTCCTGCTAAAAGAAAGAGGTTTAGTCATAGGCGAAAAAAATACAGAAGGAGAGAGAGAGACAGGAAAGAGTAATAATCCTTCAATTATTTTAAAAAGACCATCTATCACCAGAGAATGACTGTTATGTTATGCAGCATTTTTAGTAGTGATTTGAGGCTGTTTAATATGACCATAGCTAAAACCTAACCTTTGTTTTAGTTTTGTGATTCACTTCAAGCTTAAAGTAAAAACGTTTGACAGCTCTTCAAAATAGAAAATACCTTTTTAAATGACCTCTGTAATTGAAGAAATTGCTATAAAGTTAATCAGATTTTGTATATCCATTGAATCCAGGGCATTGGCCAATTTCAGACAGACTCTGGCACTTAAATGTCATCTTTGACTCTGAATCGAGTAGTTAGAGTAAATGATTAAGTTTTCCGTCCTCGCTGGACTGTTTAACATAATTGCAGTCCAGGGGCTACTTGTTTATACCCTTTCATGTAATTGTTACTGGTAGCTAGTTCACAAAGAGTTTTCATCAAATTAATTGAAATGGCAGACTATTTGATTAAACTGTCTCAAAATTAATTTCCTTATCATATTTGGGTGAAATTGATTTCATGCAGTATAGCTTCAAGTTTGTCATTGTTGAAACTCTTTACTCTCGCGTTGTCTCTTTAAAGCTTGCCTGTCTGCACACATTTGCTTCACAATTAATCACACCAATTTAAATTCTCGGAGCACAGCATATGCTAGTAGACAAGCTAATTGTATCCATCAATTTTCGCAGCTTGTGTCAAATTTACATTTCAGGAAACTTTAGCATGAGGCTTCCATGGATTACTAGGAGAGTAGCATACGTTAAATTCCTATAATAAACCACAAATCCACATGTGTGAAGGGATTAGAGAAATATTGTTCCTGTCATATTGATATTGAGGTACATTTTAAGAAAATATCTACTTAGGAAGGATAATAAATAATAAAACAATCTTTTTGATTTTGATCTCCATCTTGATCTTGATCTTTTCCGCTCCACAATACACAATGGTGGACAGGATTATTATTTAATAGCTGTTTGAGTATGAACATCTTCAAAATTTGTTTGGTCTACTAATAGCTGAAATAACCGTTGGCTACTCTGATATTCAACTGTTCATCATTATGTTTTATTGTTCATGTAAGACCTAGGGGCTCCGAATTATGCTTTTAAAGTTATTATTTTATAGCAAAGACTATAATTTTTGCCTTATATTTGTATTGTTCTAATTGTAAAATTGGATCTTTAATGTATTCAAATGTATTGTAATTGTTACTCTGACATTTCCTGCACTCCCAATGCATTTTAAATAACATCTCTTATTTAACTGAATTTGGAGGCCTTCAATTGGTTTGCAAGTAAAACAACAGAGGGAGAATGAGGGTGTGGTGAAGTTATTTTACACTTCATGGGTGTGGTGAAGTTATTTTAGTCTACTATTATGGGTGCTGTGAGTGGTGCCCAGAAACCTTTTTGTAGGATTATGGATGATGAACAATAAACGTCACTGTTTCCAAATGCCTCAGAAGTTTGTGTCCCGTCTGAGCTAAGGTGTAGAACTGTAGAACTATCCTCATATGAATTCCCTCCTCGTTCCCTAGGCCATCAGTGTGCAACGTGACCTGACCCGAACATTCACTTGTTTAACCATCCATGTCTAAGCACCTGCAGCAGGGCCAGTCAGTGGTGACAGTGGCCCCCTGGGTTTGTGGGTCTCACAATAACCAGTGAGTTGATTGAGTTCACAACCCTGACCCCTCCACTACTCTTCTCTCTTCCTATTCTCTCCTGTGCTGACTTCACAGCAAACTCATGATAAAGTGTAATGGCCTTCTCCCATGACCGCTGGCCGTTTAATAGATTTTTGCACATGGGTGCAGGAGATCTGAATTATCTGAGAGATTTACCAGGATAGATTAACAGGACTGAATGGAGAGTCTGTCTGTGACGGATTTGTTTGTTGTATTGAAGGGCTGTAGCAGGAAAAATTAATTCAGTTGTTTAAATGTTATAGAACTTTTAGACTTTTAGAACTATATTATATATATTGAGTTGGTGGGGTGTTTTTATACTCACCAAGGCCTGCATCCCCCACCCAAACCTGACATTCAGCTCCCTTAGGAAAGGACTTAGAAACGTCCACTCTCCTCTGCACGATTGTACTTCGTACAGTAGGTTTTTTTATTTTTTTTGTAGCTGGCACGGTTCTGTCCATAATAACTTTACACTTATTACAATCTAGAATGGCCCATCAGAACAGCAATGCTTTATTCCTTGCTGCTTGCAGGGATTGAACCAGCATCATTCCAGTTACCAGCCCTAAACTCTGGCTACTACTCCACCTTCTCCAACAGAGGAACTCTGTTTAATAACATCCACTTTCACCCTCATATCAGTCATTCCATTATGTCACTCATCCAATTCTCGTATTGCACATAATGCATCTCGTATGTTTGCATTAAATAATGGCATAGACTGAAATGAGAAATGATGGGACCTGCAAAATGAAGTGAACAGCCAAGATCTTCCCATTTAAAATTCCAAGCTTCCAGAACATTCTTATCCCAAATAAAAGATGAAATTGGGAATTGGAGAGCTTGTTGAAAATAAAATCTTCAGCACATTAATAATCCAAGATGGAGTCAACAGAATTTTGAAACTGCCACTCTCCATTGAGAGTTTTATGGGTAGCATTTTTCCCAGACTGATCCCTATATGCTATCTCCTCACCACTGGAGTATGACTGAAATCATATGAATGAATCAATCAGGTTCGTCCTTTGTGGTACAGTCCCTTCTGCATTTTTTATTTTTGCTCAGACTGAAATGTGCCACATGCTTGAGGTTTGGGAAAGCCATTTTGGACACCATGGTGGGCACTTAAAAGCCCTGGGAAATAAGACAGAGGTCAGAGTTGGCGGAGGGAGGTAGAGCGTAGCATTGGAAGTCAATATACGGCAGTGGGTTAGAGAGAAGAGAGATGGAAGGAGGGCATGGGGTGTTAATAGAATGAAAGAATCAGCAGGATGAGCTAGCCAGTCCAGCATGCAGTGTTGACAGGTAATCATTGAATGCCAACCATGAGGAGAGAACAGAAGCAGCAGAACTCTGTCTCTTTACTGTTTTTAGTGTCTCTGATAGTGGATGACAGCTGATAAAGTGCCACAGTAATCCCACAGTGCTGACTGAAACTTGTGAAATGAGACAATGATATAAGATGCTATCGGCTATAGACCCTTAGCATCTAAAACCCATGAGATATCATAATAATTTTGACATCAGAGCTCCAAAACGTATAAGACTTTTCATTGGTTAGTCTTAATGTGCAGTGCTATAGGACACTTTTGTCTTTTCTAGTAAAAATCTAGTAAAGAAGTGAAGCAAAACTTGTTTTCAGTGAAATTATACCATTCAAATGTTTGTGTCTGTAACATTTTTAAAATCAATTTTTGAAAGAAGTCAAGTCTGCTCGCCAAGGCTGCATTCATTTGGTCAAAAATACGGTAAATGCACTGATATATTGTGAAATATTACAATTGCAAAGTAACTGTTTTCTATTTGATATTTTAAAATGTAATTTATTCCTGTAATGCAAAGCTGAATTTTCAGTACTTCAGTCAGTCAGTGTCACATGATCATGCAGAAATCTTTCTAATATGTTGATTTCATTTTCAGGAAACATTTTTTATTACTAATGTTGAAAACAGTTGTGCTGCTTAATATATATGTATCTTTTGCAAACAGTGATATTTTTCTAATACTTTTATTAATATAAATCTTTAACGTTGGGAATGTCTTTATTATCACTTTTGAACAATTTAATGCATTCTTGCTGAAAAATATGAAACTAAACTCTATGCTAAACTCTGAAGCTGTGAAGCGGAGTCTCCTGTGCTGAGTGCTATTTCTGTGACATCTGAGAGCAGTTTCCAGATTTATCATTTATGAGGTTTCATGATATTTTGGAAGAGGCAGCGAGGCAGCTCACTAGGTTTTAGAACAAAACTAAACCAAATTCCTCTGACTACTCCAGGTCTCATCTATAAAGTATGTGCTATTGTCTCAGGGCAAGTTTTCAACTATTTCTGTTTTGTTTGTCCAACCTAAAACCCTCTCTTTCTCTCACCCCTTTTGCAGCCCTGCTGGCTTCAGGACATTTCCTGGGAGGAATTTCCGGCAGTGGATACTTCATCCGGCAATCGCCAAAGGGTTATCTGTTCTCACGGTCGGTGATGGTGTGACAGACACATCTTTCACGCTCTGATCTTCCCGAGGGGGAGCCACTGAGGATTAGCTGGCAGATGATGCATCAGGGGGAGGAGGAAAGGCCGTGTTTATCTGCTGTCCCCGTGTCACAGAGAGCTTCTGAGGAGCATTCAGCTGCCAGCGGCATCAGCGGGCCTCAGCCATCCAGCTGTTCACCTCACTGCCACAGCTAAAGTGATGAGTCCCAACCTTCCCTTTCAGGTAGATACCACCGTTTCCTCGCTCTAATTGCCCGCTAGCCCAATTCCCCAGCCTGGGCTCGACCGTCTTGGAGTCTGTAATAGGTGGAAGTACAGTGTTACGTGAGAGGTCTCTGCCAAGCTGCGCTTGCTCCTTTCCCTGTGCAACTAGAACTAATGAAGAGAAATAGCTGCCATTTTGGGTCCCCGTGCTCACTGCATGTCACTTAGAGGAGACATCTATTCATTTAATTATAAGACCGGTCTGACAAGGTGGCTCAGCAGAGGTTTCTCATTGTGTAAAGTATGATCAGTATTTTAAAAAGCACTTTACCAGTACAACTGAGGATTTTATCAATATAATATAGCTTTTAACCCGTATACAGTACTGTAGTGCTGTTTAGGGGTCAGGGTTTGGCAGGTTAGCATGACCCTGTGACTGTACGCAGTTTTTGTGTTGCCTTCAGCTGATCAGTAATAGTGCCATTTTTGTATGGGTCATATTGTACTGGACTGTTTTTAAAGGAATCAATTTTATTCAGAAATTTCATTAATGGATTCTTTTAAAAAAGTTTCACTTGGGAAAATTTTTCTTTTAAAAAAAGTTTCACTTGGGAAAATGTTGGAATTTGTAACAAATATTAACCTGAATGATCTGATATACACTACCAGTCAAAAAGTTTAGAATAATTAAAGTTTTTAAAATTTGCATATTATAATGATTTCTAAAGGATCATGTGACATTGAAGACTGGAGTAATAGCTTTTAAAAATTCAGACCTAACTCACTCAACTTGTTAAAGGGTTAGTTCACCCAAAAATTAAAATTCTGTCATTAATTACTCACCCTCGTGTTGTTCGAAACCCGTAAGACCTTCGTTCATCTTCGGAACACAATTTAAGATATTTTTTATGAAATCTGAGGTCTCTCTGACCCTCCCATAGACAGCAAGGTATCTACCACGTAGATATAGATATACCTTGATACACAAGGTCCAGAAAAGTACCAAGATGATCGACAAAGTAGTCCGTGTGACATCAGTGGTTCAACTGTAAAGTTACAAAGCTACGAGAATACATCTTGGTACTTTTCTGGACCTTGAACGTGTTAAAAGATCTGTGAGAGTAACCAAAGATTTTTTTTAGCATTTAGCAATGCTAATCTTTTTAACAATCCTCTTTCTTATAGATTTATATTTATTTTCAAAGCCTTCTACATAATATGTGTAATATTTGCCTCTTAAAACTAAAGGAAAACATTTATGCTGATAGACAAATGTATTAAACAAGTTGCAATGAGATGCACACATACAGTACCTCAGCACACGATCTCAACCATGGTGAGGATCAACAAATTTAAAGGGGTCATATGATGTTGCTAAAAAGAACATTATTTGGTGTACTTGGTGTAATGAAATAACGAAACACACGACGGGCTAGAGTGAGTGGCGGCCGGGGGCTAGAGTGAGCGGAGGCCGGCGGCCTAGTGTGAGCGGAGGCCGGCTTGAGTGAGCGGCGGCGGGCGGGCTTGAGTAAGCGGAGGCGGGCGGGCTTGAGAATGGCGCGAAGGAGCGGCCGGCGGGCTTGCGGCAACCACATGTGACGACCCCGGGCTGGACTCCGCTTCGTCCACGGTGAAGCAACAATACTACAGCGAGAATAAAAGTTACGCCTTCTTTCTTTGCCTCAACATTTGGGCGGCATTATGCAAATCTTCCCACATGTGACGTAGACATGTGGGGGCGTGTTAGAACGAGCCGTTTTAGGTAGGCGTGGTTGACTGTTAAAATTTGAACTCTGATCCACATGACAGCCAACTGACAGTGACAACAGCAGCAGCAGCAGCATAAATTAAGCCAGTAAAATTTAAAACAATGATAATATTTTAATAATAATTAACATAAAATGTTTTCAAGCTGCAATGCATGCTGGGGAATTGTGTAATATTATTCAATGTAAAATTGTTTGTTCAGATGACTCAATTTGAAAAGTTGTGAGAACATGTGGATATGTTGTGAACAAGTAGTTGAGTATCTAAGTAAGGTAAACAAAACAACTTTTGCTAGCGACATGTTTAGAGTATTTTTGTTCAGTTCACACAAAAAATTTAACTGGCTTCTACTAAAAATTCTTTGTTCAGTTAGTTTAGTTTAGTTTGCCTTTGCTTGTATAAAAATAAATGCATTTTAGTGTGGGGGTATTTAGTAACATGGTTTTTACGATTCAGGTGTTTAGCTCAAAACAACTTGCTTTAAGCAACAACTAGCAGCCTGGATTCAGTGTTACACAAATGTGTTTGTATTTTTTTGCTAGCAATGCTATTAGCAAAGGTCAGTCATGATTAAATTATTCTGTAAACGAATGTGCAATAATGGAGGTCAATGAGATAAAGTGTGTAGCATTCAGCTAGTCGTGTGATCTCAACTTGGCCACCCCTCTCCATGTAAAATAAATTTATTGAGCTAATGATATATTTGGCTACTTCGTCTCATGTAACTGTGCAAAAATGTATTTTTTTTATTTTTCTTTTTACGAGTAAAACTTTTTAATGAGGGAAAAGGTACTAAGTTCACCTTTAAAATACTTTTTTCCTTCCTTTTGTTAATGCCAGCTTGCTAATGCAGTGCAGGTAGAGGCTTATTATCAAGTTGTGTGCTTCTGTGATTTTTATGGACAAATAAGGCAGGCAGAAATGACAGGTGGTGTTCAAAGGTTTGCTCGGCTTGTCGAACACAAGCCAATTGGACGCATTACTGTATGGAAATTCAAGCGAGGGGAAGGGAAGGCGTCTGTGATACAGTAAACAGGATTAGGAGCTTTTGTTTCCTTTGCTGTCAGAGCCGGTGGTGTCCTGTAGAGAGAGATCTAATGGAACGAGTCTGGCTGAGACTGCATTAGACCTGTTACAGACTGTGCTTTAGTGTCTGTTGTGGGAGTTGTAATCAAACGTTAATTAGCAGGCCCACCTGTTTACAGACAGATCAGCTAGGATGCCCTTTCCCATGTGAAGATTTGGGGAAGTATTGCACATTTCAAACTGACAATGCTGTGTTGAAGCTTTTCAGGCACAGTGGTCAGTGGGAAACGCAGCTTATTCTTTTCAAACGTCTTATTTTGCTTTAGAGTTGGAAGTTGAAATCGTTATTTTTAATGTTCTTTGGACAGGGGAGAAAAATAGCTCACAGGAGGTTGGGTGGACACGGTTGCTGATGGTGCTTTTGTAAAACTGCTTACCAGCTAGACTGTTTTGCACAAAAGCCTGCCAGTGACACTATTTTGTTGTCCACATCTATTAATTTATTGAAAAATACATTCATGTTGACTATTTTTATGGCAACATAAAGCCAAAAATGTGAATGTGATGCAGCTGTACTGATGTTATTGTAATGATATAAGAATATAAAAGATTACTTGAACAGAAAACCTTAAATAATTCTGCGTAATCTTTTTGTTTTAGATTTTTTTTAACATGTTAAATATGTTATTTAGGATTTATACGATACTCTGAGAATTTTTGGCATTGGAGTCGGATTGGTTCTGAAAAAATGGTATCCGTGCATCCCTAGTTAGTTTAGGTTTTAAATGCCATGAGTTGCAACTAAAATATTTATGAATTAATAATTATTAATAACTTAATGAAGTTTTAATAATGTATTATATCATATAATAATGATTATATAAATGATTGAATTAATAATTGTACACTCAATTAAGTGAA
Organism: Sinocyclocheilus anshuiensis; assembly: GCF_001515605.1. NCBI lineage: Eukaryota > Metazoa > Chordata > Actinopteri > Cypriniformes > Cyprinidae > Sinocyclocheilus > Sinocyclocheilus anshuiensis. The sequence goes on from NW_015552538.1 coordinate 1,006,697, forward strand.
ATTAACATGTTTTTACTTGGTTACACCACATGACATTTTAGAGTAATTCAAACTAAACTTTTCTTTAAAATGGTAATTACATTTTTTTCATTTATTTATGAAAACTAACATGAATATAACAGAGTAAATTTTATGGACCTTGGCAGGGCCGTCCTTTGGGCAGTGCAACTGATACGGTCGCACTGGGCCCTGCGGTGAACGGACCGAGAGGGAACTGATGCTCCCTACCTCGCACCGGGACGACCCTGGACCATGGCACTTTAAACTAGATTTTGTCCTTCTCTAATGGACCACCTAATTTGTCATTAACCCACGTAGCAGAATGACAGCTTATGAAAATTATGAATGTAGTAAAAGTAACCACTAACCACTATGCATATACACAAAATGTGGTTGTCAAACACAGCAACCATAGCACATATAGACGTAACACTAGATCACATGACAAGAATGGTGAAAAGCCACCTGTTTTTCATGTGAAATTCACTGCCTCAGCTAGAGCTGATACATTAATTCCCATGTGCTACTTTGAAGATATATTTGAGCACGTGACTTTTCACACCAATCTGATATGTAACCCACCAAAGCTGGGAAGACGTTCAGCCTGCTGACAAAGTGTACTTTTAACTGACCCTAAGCCTATAGAATTGGAACCCATGCATATTTAAATGTGACTGCTTCTTACCCATTCGTGGCAGTATAAGTGAAAATCTGAATGGGAGTCAGTGCCTCTGTCTGAAAGAGTTAACTCGTGTGCTGCTTGAGAAAATCTCGACTGAAGTGTCATGAAGCTCTCTCAGGTTCTTTAGACTGCACACTGTGTTCCAGTCTGAGCCCACAAGCTTTGTTTGACCTAGTTATTCTAAAAAGCAGTGCAGGACTTGACGCATTCGATTTCCAGGATGGCTGTGGCTGGTACGGCAGGTTACAGGCACATGCAGGAATGTGCGTCAGTATTCACATCCTCCCTATACAGCTGACGGGTCACAGGGAAAAGGCCACATCCATCATGCTGAGGTTTTTCACTCTCAGTCTGTGAATGTTTGCTTAGCTATATGTAACCTTTTGTAAATCTTCACTGTAAATACTGAATTTTATGTTGTTTAGGTTTTGTGGTGTACATACCTATACAATAATTTATAGGCCTGTTTTTGTTGTTGGAAAGTATATATGGCATGCCTGTAAAGAGGTTAGTATAGAGGATAAAAGGAATAGCTTAATGGTATTTTATTTGCATTGTTATTTGCATTAATATCTCAATCAAATTTGAATTAAAAATAAATATTCAAAATACAAACTTAATTTGGGGTCAGTAAGGTTTTTTTTTAAAGATGAATACTTTATAATTAATACTATATTTACTTTATAATTAATACGTTAATATATTTTAATAATTTTAATCTTAAAGGACACATCGCATTTCTATTTTAAATCAGTTCTGTTCTTTTGAACATTCTATTCATCAAAGAATCTTGAAAAAATATATACATCACAGTTTCCACAAAACTATTGAGCAGTGCAGCTATTTACGGCATTGATAATTATATATAAGAAATGTTTCTTGAGCACCAAATGAGCATAAGATTTCTAATGAATCATATGACGTTGAAGACCATAGTAATTACTGCTGAAAATTCAGCTTTGCCATCACAGAAATAAATTATTATTATTATAATTAAAAATGGTATTTGCATTTCACAATATTACTGTTTTTTTTCCCCGGGCGCCGCAGCATTGCTGTGTGTGTGTACTTGGATGGGTGAAATGCAGAGCACAAATTCCGAGTATGGGTCACCATACTTGGCCACAAGTCCTTTCCTTTCCTTTCCTTTCCTTTCCTTTCCTTTCCTTTCCTTTCCTTTCCTTTCCTTTCCTTTCCTTTCCTTTCCTTTCCTTTTCCTGTGTTTTGATCAAATACATGCATTCTTGGTTAACTATAAGAGACTTCCTTGACAAACATTTAAAAATCTTACCAAGCCCAAACTTTTGAACAGTAGTGTACACAGTTATACAAAATGTCATTTCCACAAGTGAACACCAACCATATTTATTGGAGATTATAGTTAATCGGTTTCAATAATTGGTAATTTGACCATTTTTTGAGAACATATTTGTTCATGTTTCTTCAGTATTCTGTTTTTCGGTATTGCAGTGTTTTGCTGAAGTACAGCTTATCTAATTAATATTAGTTCAGACATTATTTTGGAACAAGTGCTACTTAGCCTCTGAGGGAATTTTTTTAGCAGGTTTTGAGAGACAGGTGTTGAGTGTCTGAATGAAAGCTAACCTACAGGTCAACATCACTTATTTATTCACTTAGAAACGTTAAACTGAAATATGCTATCAAAGATTGAATGGGGCAAGCTCCAAAGTCCCAAGCAACCAGCTCTAGCCTCTTTAAGAGGATATCTGTGTATACCCTTTTGAAAATACCTAATTCTATCAAGACATTTACTTGTGGGAGCTGTTAAAGGATAAGAGATCTTTTTTCACTCCGTCAAGGCCTCTCACCATATTCCTCTCAAATCAGATTTTCCTGCAACACTGCTGAAGCAATGAAATAAAAATCTAATTTTCCCAAATGAAATCAACCAAAAACCAATTGGGAGCTGCAGGCTTTCCCTGAGAAATCAAATCAGAATAATTCCACATTCCAAACACATATTTTAGTCTGATAGCAATTCATCCATCAATACACCGATTCTGTCTAGCCACCTCGAACAGATCGTCCGCAGGTAATGCATTGTATGGCGTCTCCATAAGAGAAAAATCAATCAATTTTAATTCAGATAATACTGTAATACACGGGTCTATGCAGAGCTGTCCCATATATGAAACAATGATGCTATAAAATATAGAGATCCCCATTTCTCGCCGCAGGACTGGCACGAATGAATAACCTTGGTTTGTGCTGCCGAGCTGTTTAAATGAGTTACTTTCCCATTTCGGTTGTCAATGGAGAAGTTTATTACGTGTGAGAGGCATAACGTGGATCCGGTCCATTGCATATTTGCCATTTGAATGGTGTGCAGATTTCCATCAGTCAGTGCGTGACATAAAACAAAGCTAGTGTGCGCACAGATACAGTAAAAGACGTTCATAGTTCAAGATCAGCTGCTTTAAAAAGTGAATAGTACAAATACAATAGCATACAACTGCTATCTTGAAATGTTCATTGTAAATCAGATATGCACTGAAATTCCCTCTCAACATGCTTGGAAAGTCAGTGATTTCAGAATTAATCCTTCACCCCAAGGTGAGTTGCAATAAAAAGGTGTTAATACCCTCAATTACTTCAGGGCTGAAAGACCCAGCTCTCTGACTGTGTTTACCGTGGTAGTTACCGCATCAATGCGTGCAGCTTTAAAACAGAATGATCCTGATCGTTCAGTGATCGTGAATAGCGTGTGCTCGATTTCACGTCCTCGAGGATTAAATGACTAGTCAAACGCATGCCGGTGATTAATATGATTCCCTAGAGTTGTTTATCACACTTGGCTGGTGTATTCGCTCCCTAACAGGTGAGAGAGAGCATAATCTCCATTGTTTGCTTTTGTTTTTTGTTTTTGCAGGACTAAAAGTGGACAGGATGTCAATGGGCTGGACTATGATTCTAAAAGATGACTCAGGTGTAACGGGCTGGACATGGCGTGTTGGGAACTACCTGCTGCTCTCTATGTCTCTAATTGGAATGCAAGTGAGGTCGGACCTGGAATTTCCAAAGGACAGACACTATGTGTGGAAAACGGGTAAGTGTGTTGTCTATGATGTCTATTCCTGTGATATGGAGATTTCTACGATAGATCTCTTTTTAATGGCTCCGCTTTGATGTTTCTCCCTCCTGTTAGCATTACACCGCATCCATCCATCCGTCCATTCAGGATTTTATCTCACTCTAGCTCCAAGCAATATGGTGTTTATCAGGAACTAGCGTAACAAATTCCTCCGTGCCGTTTCAACATTTCATGCTGCTTTCTTCCTTCTCATGCTTAATTATTACTTTGCTGTCTAAGATGTGGCCTAGCAGTTAATGTGCTCTGTTTTCATTTACTCATCTTTTTTTTGTTCTAAACCCGTTGCATGGAGCACAAAAGGAAAGGTTTCACAGAATTTCCAGGCTGCTCTTTTCTCAACCTGGGGTCATTGAAAAAACGCGCTGCAATTCGTTGCAGTTTTCAGCTGCAGTGAACACTAGTGGCAGTAAAACCAACAACTTTTATTCCTTTTCATACAAATTATAATTAGAGTGGCAGGTTATTGATTTAATAAAGACTTATTTTCGTGCATTTTATTGCATTATACTGTTATGACCTCAAAACACTTTTACCAAAACTAATACATTTTTACATTTGCATCACATAATCAACTATGTATGTATGGCTTTTCTGGCATAGTAAACTTGCTCAGTAGCTCACCTGATACAGAGTTGCACTTGTGATGTGAAGCACTTGTGTTCGAATCCCGTGAAACACAAGTCGCGTTAAAAAGCTGAAAGACTTGTAGAAGCAAGCTAAAATGGCATGGTTGCGTTAGCAAATGTGTTTTACCTCATGTTTGCTTTTGTTAACACTATTGGTTAGGTTTAGAGTAGGGTTTAGTATAGGTGCTACATTATTTTCAAGTATGATAGATCATGAACATTTTAGCGCCACCCGCCGGGCATTTTATATACTAATGTAATAAAACTCTTATATACTAATGTAATGTAACTTTGTAAGATTTGCGTTCATCGGTAACACTTTTAGCTTATTAGCATGCCTATTATTAACATATTGGCTGATTATTAGTACTTATAAAGCATATATTCTGCATGACCATATTCTATATCCCTAATCCTACCCAATACCTCAATTTAACAACTACCTTACTAACTATTAATAAGCAGAAAATTAGGAGATTATGGAGGAAAAAGTCGTAGTTAATGGTTTGTTAATAGGGAGAATTGGACCTTAAAAAAAAGTGTGACCCGTTCATCTGTTTCAGATAAAGCTGAAAGTGCCACTCACTGCACATTTCACTTTAAAAGCAAGAAGCAACTTAATTTAATTTGAAAAAAAAAAAAAAAACTTAATTTAATTTGGCATAAATGACCCTGGGTTGTCTTTTCTGTACAATGAAAGTGAAAGGACACCACAGCTGTTCTTGATTCCCTTCACTTTAATTTTAAGCAGTGTGGTCATTCTGCTAAATTTCTACTTTTGTGTCAAACTGATGAAAGGAACTTTCATGACTGATTTGGAAGAACATGGAGGTGAATAAATGATGACAGAATTGTCACTTTTGGGTGAAATATCCCTTTAATTGCATTGTATTGACTCTGCACTCTGTCTGCTTGTGTCTTTGTGGAAAAACGTCTTTCATCGGTTTCTTTTTTTCCCCCACTGAGAATCCCTCATTCACACACCTCCCAACATCACAACGACACTGGAATGAACAACTCTGCCGAGTTTGATCAAGGGATCCTGTGTGGATGTGGGTCTGTTAGCATAATATATGCTCTGAGAAAGATTATCCATCTCTTGCCGAACAATGACAGGCCCTACTGCAGAGAAGGTAATCACATATAATGATGTATATAGTAATCTATTCCTAGTCCTCAAAGCTGGAGTAATTACCTACCGTTATGCCTAGCTCGAGATTTATGGGCTTTGCCAAGGCATTCTGAAGTAAGGCAGGATTTTCTACATGTTGTGCTCTGTTTCACAAACAAGAAAATCTGATTCCGACCCTTAATCTCTCTGCTTCTGTCAGATCAGGTCTGATTTTTCCCGTCGCTGCAATGATTGATTCCAGATAAGGACTTTTACCCTCGGCGCACGCGACTTTCTGCAGCTGTTGACTTCAAAATATTTGATGAATGAAACGTGAAGGCATTTGCATTCCATAAATGATTTAAAACACCCAAAGGTGATTCAGTTTGAGCCTGATTGTTGTCCTAGCTTTGCATCCAAGAAGCAGACCTGCAGAATGAAGAAAAAAGCCCTTGGAGTAACGAACGCAGTGCATCTCTCTCAGATCAGCAGTGTGGAAAATGAAGTAATGAATTTAAACTCACTGCCTCAGATGTTTTCTCTGTCCCTGTGAGTGCGGTTTCAACCTTTTTTGTACACAAAGGCCTCATTGGCTTTATGATCAGCGCTTTCATGTGCTTCCCCTCAGTGTGACGATGGTACTACTCAAAAGATAAAGAGATTGATGAACTACACTTGAAAAAGCCTGTACGCAGAAAGAATCTAATCAGATCATTGTGAGCAAGGCTGTGATATCTACCGAGCAGTGACGGCTGATATATATCGCTCGGAAAAATTAGAAATCACATCGCTGAATACTTTTTAACGCTTTTTGGTGCGAGTATGACCGACGACAGGCATTGTACGTGCATCTGATATGTCAATGGCTGTTAGGATTGACATCAAATTTTTATAGAACAGATTATCATATGGTTGGACCAATTAGCAATGCCTTACAGAGCATGAGAGATTGCTGGTGTAAATTATTAATGACTTGAATATAAAGTCAACTCAGTTCCACTTAGCTGAGTTTGAATTATTAGATTGTAGTGATGGTTACTTTCTGAGGTGCTGGCTGTGGTTGTTGACTACTTTTCTAGCACCAGTCGTCAGCTAGTCAGCATCTCTGTAAATTTCAAAGTCTGGAAAACATTTCATTGCCTCTTTGTCGGTTCATATGACTCTACACTTGCGGTGATTGGTGTCCTATAATTCTTCTAGGCATTTAACCACAGGCAGAGCTGAGTTCAAATGAGTGTTCAACTGTTATAGGTGAAACCGCTTCCTTAGAGTTGGCAGAACAGTGGGACTCTTCACGTTATGGAGAGCTGATGTGTGCTTTAGGCTTGACCTTCATCACTGTCTGAGAAACAGGGGGTACCCAAGGCTGTGGGTAATGGGATGATCATTTAGCTCCTTAAACAAAGCACTCTCATTAGGGCCTGTGAGGAACAATCCCTTCTGCTCCATTTTTCACCAGTGACTGCCTGAAGAGAGGGAGAATGAGAGTCATCAGTGATTTGAATATATGCAGGGTTTCTGCATGTGATTTTCATCTGAAATCAAAGGAGCCTGCTGAAAATGTGAGTATTATTTCACATTGAGCCATCTGAGTGGGCTTTTAACAAGCTTTACAAAATAGCAGGTGTAGTTAGCATTGTCAACCCTCATGCACAGTAGGAATATTGTGTATTAACCGGTTTCCAGAATGACTTTTTCCTTGTAATGCTTTAGGAGAAATGAAGGCGATTGTATCAGGTTTTGTTTGCGAAAATAGTGGATGAAGAGCAATGCAGCGTATGCTGTTATATGCTTATCTTTTTTAAGCATATTTGAACTTATTTTTGAGTTATTTGTGCATTTGAATAGTCTTTTTTAATAGTAAAATAATGTTTTAGTTTCTAGCTCTCACATACTGTACGCTTGAGAACTGAGTGTACCATTCATCAGCGTATATTATATAGACAGAAGAAGAAAATGTTGTGCAAATGCTGTGCATTAATTGTCTAAATATTGTTTTGTTTTTTTTTAATTTTCCTCTTGGTGAAAGTCCAGATGGTCTGTTTTAATGAATGCTCACTTTATGTGGTGATTTTACGTTAAAATATTTTCCAGACAATAGAATTGTGCCCTTTGCAAATCAGTGAATTCAGCTACATTTAAATGTATACATTTGGCAGATGATTTTATCTCAAGTGACTAGCATTGCATTCATGTATACATATTTTTAAGTTTATGCATTCCCTGGGAATCAACCCTACAACATGGGCTCTATACAGGATGGATGTAGCTAACCACATAATGGAGTTCCCTACTACAGTATATAGTAGGTGAAAAACAGCATGGCTTTGTCCAAAAGCTAAAAATGCTGCCTTCGAAGGATGCATTTCTAGGTAGGAAGGCATTAAGGCATGTCCGAATCCAATGTTAGCTTCAATTCCTGTCTCCTGAGATGCCTTTATATGATAAATGTTTGAAGGCAGCATAGATATATCCTTTGCTGCCTTTGATATCCCACAATCCCGTGCATTCAATTCCGTTGCAGTTGGTGGTTAGTTTGTGTATAAATGTAAGTTTTTGACCAACTTTTTCCATTTTGGATGTCATTACTAGCAAGAAATTACTATTGTAGTACTTAAATTTTTCCTCAGTTATCACCAAAGCTCTCTCTATTTTGTTGTAAATCATTAAACCGTTATGTTGCCTAAGAAGTCTGTCTGAAGTCAGTTTTGTCAGGTAACTTTGTGGGCAAACGCTGCCTGCAAAATCATTAGCTACATTTCCATTTCCCTTCAAATTATACAAAATGAAATTGCGAAGTAAAAATACACCCAATGGAAACACGTCAATTTCGCAAAAACTCCCATATATCGCAAAAAAGATTTTACACTCGCATGAGGTGGTTTTTTAGGCAACTCGGAAAAGGAATATTTGGCAAAACTGCAATGGAAACGTTTTTTTTTTTTCCACATTTACAGTCACCTGGCGTACGTAAAAGTCACATGATGACTGACACATCATGGCTGATCGTGGGCACTCTAGTCATAGTTAATGCTTGTGTCTATACCAGCCGCATCGCGGCATGTTTCAGAAGCGGCCCCCCATGCTCCTTCTCTAAAGATACATGCTTGCATATCCTTCAATTAAAAATAATGGCTAATGCGGTGGCTGCAATATACATAAACCTACCAACATCTGTCAGCATGACTTATCGCCAGAGGAACAAATTATGTTTTAGTCGCATACCATGGGTGAATGGAAATGCCGTCATTTTGCCATAGTTTATTTTATCAACATTTATAAAATATTGACCTAAAGTTTTGTGCAAAAGTGTAATTGAAACACACCTACTGCCTGATAAGGCAGCAAAGCAGAAACTTTCGGATGCAGCCATTGTAAAGAGAGTAGTATGTGTGAATTCACAGTATTCCTAAAACGTTAGGCAAAAAGTACCTAGATCACCTACTACTTCCGGTGGGAAATAGTATTTCTTTGGACACTTTACTATCCCATGAGGCCACAGAAGAGGATATATAAATGGCAGTAAAGCGACGGACGCAACTGACATTGATAAGTCACATCAATGACGAATGTAGTATTATGAAAAAGAAGAATCCTAGGCATTTCTTCTGGTCCAGAAAAGTTAAAAAGCCTTTATTCACATTCTGGCCATCTCAATAAACATTAAAAATGCCTAAAAATCTGCACACTGATGCATTTCAGCCTTCAGCCTTCCTCAGAGTGTCAGATATCAAACGAATGAATGACAGGTGTAGATATAATTAGTCTGACATTGGGAGAAACCAAAAAAGCCATTACAAGGGGGGACATACAACCTTGTTAGCCATTACAAAGTATGGAGAAAAAAAATTACAATAATAATTAGGGGGGAAAAAATCATACTAATAATGGTTTCACAAAAATTTAGTCAAATCTAATTCTTCATTCAACCCAGGAAAAATGGTAGCTCGCAAGTGAAATATCCAAAAAGTTTCCCTTTGTAAAAGTCTTTGTAGTCTATCACACTTTCTAACTGATTCAGTCACTGTTTCCAAACCAATCATTTTTAAAGTAGAGGGATTAGAGTCCTGAACAGACGCATAATGCACTGCCATAGGATAATTTTTGTTTCTTGTACAAATTGCATTTTTGTGATCCCATAATCTATCTTGCGACCTATGTTTAGTTTGACCCACATAGAAAGAGTTAAAAGGACATTGAAGTCTATTGATTACATACATTCTCTTACAATTTATAAAGGATCTGATTGAATAAATTTTCTTTGTGCAGACCTCTACAAATTATTTAGTTTGAATTACATTGTCACAATGATTGGAATGTCCACACTTAATTCATGTCTGGATTACATTCATGCTTCACAAATTCATACTTTATAGAACATAATTTTTTTTTAACAGTCTCCAAGTAGTTACTTATTTAAAAGATGTACCTCTTGCATGTTAGGTACTGTAGACACATTAGAAATCACACTTTAGAAATAACTGACTCATCTTACCAAGATTAATTTCCCCCAAAAATCAGTTTAAATTAGGGCTGCACGATAAATCGCATGCGATATTTAATGCGCATCTTGTCAGTAAAGCCGTTCTGTAATCAGCGGTAAATCTCCATCACCTGCGGGCTTTCACATTGAGCAGCATTAACTACACAGAGCCGTTGTTCACTGACGAGCTGCGCAAAAAATCGCGCGGATGGAGATTTACCGCTGATTACAGAACCGGCTTATCGTGCAGCCCTAGTTTAAATGAAAACTCTAAAATGAACAAAATGCCTCTGTATTGATCTTTTGCAGTGCTCCTTGGTTTGTCTTTCTAGCATATCAATTGTTATATATGATGTAAGATAAATATGTCAACAGTTGCTCTATTACACAGGCCCTAGTGGAGTCTGATTGATTCGCTCTCAGATTCAACACGCGGTGAATGGTTTCATTGCTGGAGTCATGTGTGATCTTAAATCAGATGAGGCCTGGTTTGATTTGTTACACTATTACAGTTGTCCAGTTTCTAATTTAGGTAGAATATGAAACCCTCATTAATGGGCTGTTGGAATGTAAATATACATTTTCATATTAATAGGGAAATCTTGGTCTCTGTCTAATATAGAGATGTTTGCAAGCTTCACGATGTTCATTTTTTTAATGATATTTGAGGGTTGGTTAGTATCAAGTAAACAAGATAACATTCAACATGGAAAGCTACTTTTTAGGTATCTGGTTAGCAGTAAGGATCACGGCCCTCAGTGTGGGAGACCTTACTTTAAAATCAAATCCTATTTGCAAATATCACCATATCTCCTGTTCTTCAAAGTCCTGTTTATTTGCTCTTGTGATAAGGCTTATCTTTAAAAACAGAGCATCCAGTTGGGCTACATTTCTCCAACAACGAGAATGAGCAATTAAACACACGTGGCAGTGCACTGTCTATTAGCATATCAGTTATATCCTCCTCATGGATGTTAACAGATTTTCTTGAGGTCTGAATTTGCATTATTAGGAAATGTCTCATCTCATTCCCACACGCTTATCTCCAAGACGGGGGCTCAAATTTGTTCTGGATTTTTCATGTTTTTATTTCCTGCAAAGAAAAATTTATATCTTCATGCTTTAGTCATAACTTAGTAGGCGCAAATTAGAGCTGTGCCTCAGAGCATTTTATTTTCTTAAAGACATTTATAGCTATTTTTGATCTGTTATAAATCTATTAAGATTTAATAAAAAGGCTGCAAACAGTTTTCCAATTTTCTTTGACATGAGGTCATTTCATTCCAGGTTTATCAAATGTAGTTGTTGTATTTGATTATCAGTTTGCAGAGTTATCTCTGAAAAGGAAAAGGAAAAAAAAAAACCTTTGGTCAGACATGGCAGATTGACGTTTTGAATATTTCCCTCTGACAAATACCAAGTACAGCACAGAATGGCATTGTGTTATTTTTCTTTGAGAAATGGACTGGCATTTGACCAGGCAGAATAATGCTGCAGGTCTCTTTCTTTGTGGCCAGCAGCTTTATTCTCTCCTCTCAGAACGCAACTACAATCAGCTCTAGTGTAAATCACTGCAAGTGACACGCACACCAATTACCACTTTCTTTCTTTCACATAGATTTTTAGCACATTTATCCAAATGATTCTCAGATCTAGACATTGTTTTGAACATGCTGTGCTAATTTTATCTGTCTGTCCTAAACCCCCGAACACATCTATATAGTATGAGTGCAAATATAGAATATAGAGATATAAAAAAATGATTAAATAATTATAATTATTTAACTTTTAGGGTCGGTTCGATTTTTATGATGATGTTTATAAAAGAAGTCTCTTATACTCCTCAAGGCTGCATTTATTTGATTAAAAATACAGTGAAAACAGTCATATAGTGAAATGTTGTTATAATTTAAAGTATCTGTTGTCTGTTTTAATATATATTAAAAAAAAAATAAAAAATTTGTGATGGCAAAGCTGAATTTTCAGCAGTCCTTCCTCCAGTCTTCAGTGTCACAAGATCCTTCAGAAATCCTTCTAATATGCTGGTTTGCTGCTTAATATTTTTGTAAAAAACATAATATTTTAATAAAATTATATGAAAATGAAGCTACAAAAGAAAAGCTTTTACATTAAAAACGTTTGTAATGTTATGTCTTTACTGTCACTTTCTTTACTGTCACTTTTGATCAATTTAATATGCCCTTGATCTTACTGACCCCACATTTAATTAAATATGCAATTAATTATTATGCATTTATATTTTCCATTCTAAAAATGTCTCATGAAAAAAAATGTTTTCTCCCAATACATTTGAAGTCTGCTTGCTTTTTGTTGTCTGTTTAAATTGGAGCTGTTTTTAAAGGTAAAAGGGCTTGTGTTCATCTGTATTACATTGATTAAGCTCATGTAGATCCTCTGGAGGTCTTAACTGTAGTTTTTCTAGATGATGTGCATCCAGATTAAATCTGGGAACTTGAGGTTGAGTGCAAGAGAGCAGAGGCAATGATTCCCTGCAATGAGAAATCAATAAGGGTTTCATTAAAGAGGGGAGGGTTCATCACGGCCCTTTTGTCATGTATCATTCAGCATTCGATGGCCGCTGTCGATAACAAAGATAAGTAAATGAAGATGAAAGGAAAAAGGTGAGGTGTTACAGTATTACCAGCAGACTCACGGTAACCTCACCTAACTCACTCTTAATGAGCATCTTGAGGATATGAACTGGATGTGAGAAGTCTTTTGGCTTTCATTGCCAAAACTGAAATGAATATATTTATATTTAAAGAATAAAGACAGATTACGTTTCCTTTATGCCAACTGTTTTTGCTTCAGGACTCAGATTTTGACAATTTGAGTTTTTAAATGTCTCTTAAATTTCAATGGTTTCACGCTCAGGGCAGCTAATAATTGACTGCACAGAATAAATTGTGGTCAGCACACATTTATCCTTACTGCTAGAGAACCCTATTTAATGCAGTCTGGGTTGTATTTTACCTTGTGGTGGTTTGAAAAAAAAGGTAGGAGGAAAAGTAAAAATGCTTAAGAAGGCATTTGCCCTTTTTATGCAGTTGCCTTATAGAAATAATTTTGACAAAGAGACGACAAACACGCATGTTCTTAACAGACACTTTCTTACCAAAACAACTTCAGCAAATCACATTGCTTGCGATCATTGTTGCTGTAACTGTCATGTGTATGTTTATTAAATTGACCTTGGAACACAGTTGTAGCTGCATGTTTACAGCTCTCCTTACATTATGTGATAATGTGATTGGGAGTTGTAGCCGGTGTGTGCTATCTTCGTGAGCAGGGGGAGCTGATTGAGGTTGTCTTAAAAGCTTTACATTCAGCCTCCCCAGACCAACCAGACACGAATTTTCCAAGCCGTTTTCATTCCCAACAGAACATTCCTTGCCAAGATACAGATTTCAGAAAGCCTTCTGCCTCTGATGTTCCTTGATGCTGTGAAGGTTATTTCATCAACCGCATGCAAAGTTCCTTTGCTTGCTATTTTTTTCACTTTTCTAAGATATGTATTAAAATATTAAATGTTTAATTATTTATTTGTGTGTGTGTACATTTGTTTGTATGTATATGTGTAATCTTAATGCGCATGTTCTATCTTAAATATATATTAAATGTTTTGTCTTTTGTTTAAATATATTACACAGTATCTGTGTAACTAGTATAAACTATAGTGTTGTTTATGTGTGTGTGTGTGTGTGTGTGTGTGTGTGTGTGTGTGGCAAAATCAACACATTCTTCTCTACATATCTTCATTCTATCTGTTAGTTTTCAGAACAAGTCTGCAGAGAAGCAAATTTTGAGCTTCAGAACCATAAGCTTTAGTAATATTATAGCAAGTCTTCAGTGAGCCAGTGTGGCCTTGTGGGACTCATATTAACATATTCTCACATATGATAAATCACCATATGTTTTCTCTGACAAAAAGCCATTACATCAGAATGCTTTCATGTCCGTGAGTAGGAAAACGTTTGTCATAAACTGTGCACACTGAGCAAATAACATGTTTTCACAAAACAAAAAGTATGTGCAGGGTCAGTTCTAGCTCTTCACTACAGGTAAAAGTGTGAAAAGAATGCCAAAAGTAATGTGACAGACACACTCTGTAGGTGCTGGCATGCCTACCAAACTATCTGGTGCTTTTGGTAAAAGGCCAAGAACTGTGTGTTGTTTAACAGGAAGGCACAGGAGATGTGCCCATATGCTCTTACTGGAAGCAGTATGTCATATGCAGCTCCTACAGCAATCGTTCTTTTACTTCAGGACCCAGATTGTATGTACTCCTTTCTAAAATTATTCCTATAGGCCTAATGATTTGAGTAATATCTTTTTGTGTTAATGTTAAAGATGTTTGATCAAAAACAGTAAAAATTGTAAAGCTGTGAAATATTATACATTTTCAGCAGTCATTACTCCAGTCTTCAGTGTCACATGATACTTCAGAAATTATTCTAATATGCTAATTTGCTGCTCAAGAAATATTTCTTATTTTACAGTTAAAAATAGTTGAAAATGGCAATGAATTGTGGAATTTGCAATACAATTTGATGAACAGCCTTTATTTGAAGTACTGATCTTTTGTAGCATTATAAATGACTTGCTTGAAAACGTAATGGATATGTTTAAAAGTAAACAAAACGTCCTTAAAATCATACATATCAATGTGTTAATATTAAAATATAATTTTATTATACAAGCTACGCACGCCCACAAAAATTGTGGTTGGCACAAAATGTTTCCCCCCATATTCCTTATTGCAAATGAGTTATTTTGTTGATGTTGTATGGACTACTTTGTATAGTTTTGTTAATGTTTTGGTTATTAGGCTGTTCTACCAAGTGACAGATGAATTTTCACCAAAATACTGTAGAATTTGATTGGACTGTTTTCTCGTCCTCTTCTCTTTTTAAAATACCTTTTTGTACTAAAAATGGCTCTTTGGTCCTTATAAACTGAATGTGATGATAATAACCAGCGATGACAAACTGAAGGTTTAAGGAACTTGACAACATCTTCTGAAAATTAATATGACAGTCGGTGTAACTGTGACAGCGCTGACAGAAAAACTGCCTAAGTTTGGGGACTGACACGAAAACATTGTCAAAAACCCATCACTTTCCATCAGGTAGGAATTTATAGCTCAGCAACTGTTGTGGCAGTAATGTTTTCTCTGTGTCATCACAAATTACCCACCCAGCCAGTGCAGCAACAGATTCAGTGAAATTGGTTCCCCTGTGATTAGATTTTCTCCTCTCTCCCACACAGTCTTGTTTGAAAGTCTATACTGTGTGTGCGGTAATTAACATGGTATTACATGGCCTCGGGGCCACTCCAGGGGCCCTTGCGAGAGCCGTAGCTAAGCTGCAGTGGATGTCATTGTCCTCCTGTCACACTGCGGTCTGAGGCTCAAGACTATGGTAATGCTCACCGTTCGGTATTTCACTCCACATTTTCACATTTAACAATGCATTCATATGGAATTCGGTCAGAAAGACTGTAACGCATTCACTGCCCTAGATATATGGCATCGTTCCCTTGTTACTAGGGAGTTTAAGTCACCTGTAAATGTCACTTGCATTAATTAAGACTTGATACTGACTGTGTATGAGGAGGCTTGAGTCATCATACTAGTAGTACAGAGTCACTAGCGTAGCAGGACAGACGTTTCATTAGAAGGAAAGACAAAAAAATTGTTAAATCTCTTACACGGCAAAATGAGATAATGTGAAGTTGTAGCGTCGAAGTGACAGTTCATGCAAAAATTCTATCATTTACTCATCCTCATATCGATCCAAACCTGTTTGACTTCTTATTCTTCTGTGTTTCTTTTTAAACACAATAGAAGGTATTTTCAACAGATTTTTTATACAATGAAAAACAACACTGGAACCCATTAACTTTAATTGAATAGAAAAACAGAACACATTGTTCAAAACATTTTTTCCCCCAAAAAGTCAGTGAACAACACAAGGGTAAGTCAAATATGGCAGCATTTT
This sequence comes from Sinocyclocheilus anshuiensis, assembly GCF_001515605.1. Classification (NCBI taxonomy): domain Eukaryota; kingdom Metazoa; phylum Chordata; class Actinopteri; order Cypriniformes; family Cyprinidae; genus Sinocyclocheilus; species Sinocyclocheilus anshuiensis. The sequence continues at coordinate 1,022,731 of NW_015552538.1, forward strand.
CATTTTTTTAACTATGCCTTTAAGGATGTACTTTTACCTAATCCGACCCTTAAAGATGACTTTCATTGGTGTGACCCAGGGCTCTCAAACTACTAAAGATAGTTTCATACGCTTCAAGTATTATCCTTAAATCCGGCCCACAAGTCAATTTTCACCACCTACTTTTGGTATGACCTTTTAATGTTAGCCTGAAGTTCTAGTAAGGATTGTTAAAAGGTAACTTATACTAGGCCCAAAAATGAATCACTTTGGACAATTAAGTCACTTATAAAAATGCTTAAACTTTAAGACACTGGGGTCTCATTTATAAAACTCTCTGTAGATTTAATCTTAAAAGTGTACATACGCACAACAGCTAGATTTTGCGTACACACAAAAGTTTTCAGATTTATAAAACCATGTGTACGCCAGAACCTGCTCAAAAATCCCGGTCAGGGGAAGATTGTGCATACGTGCATCTCCACCCCATTTCCTCCCAGAAATCACCATATATGGAGCTTACAACGCCTTGTTTTACCATGCATAACCTCATCTGCATATCATTTCCATGCCCATCCACGTGACACCATGTTTACCACGGTCAAAGGTACAAGATTTCAATTGTTTTAAACTATTCAAATCAAATTAAATTTATGCAGTTTTGCTGATAAGGTGAACCGCGTCACTGACAAAGTATTTTAAAAAGGAAACGTGCAAATCTTACCGTTTTCTTCAAGTTGTATTCTTCAAATACAGTGGGATTTTTCATAATGTTGTGGAGATGCCTTCACACCCGTGCAGCTGCGGTTGTACAGTAAGCTATTATCATTGGACCTATTCGAACTGGACAATGGACCGTTCAAACCTCCAAATCCAGCAGTGTCTGCCATAATATCGAAGTAAGTGCGCATCATTGATCATTGTTCTCGCTAAAAATATTTTCTCATAACATGAGATCTGCAGTTTAATTTAAAGATGAATTATTTTGCACCTATGGCACTCCTCGCTGTCATTAAATAGCATGCCACAGGAAGAGTGATCAAGCGAAACACTACAAATATGTCTAAATTCATATAATTTTGGTTTAACTTCAGCATAATGACTTTATGTGATTTCAGTTCTTATCTCCATTAATGAAAGTGGAATATTTAATGTAAATGTGCATATCGACATGAAAAAAGAGTTTAAAATCGTTGTTTACTTCATTAATTTTCTCACTCCAGGAGAAAAAGTCCGTACGAATGGGTCAGAGTTTGCGTGCAGTTGCACAAATTTTCCCGTCAAGTTTGTTTTTTATAAATCTTATGCATTAAATCAGGTGTCTTCTTTATCAGTGAGTCATTAAATCATGCACTTGATTTGAACACAGATTCATTCAGGAGCAAAACATTACTGCTGTGTTTTGCTCGCAGATGCTCAGTGTTAATGCTTTGTTTGGAACTAACTTGGTGAGGAATAAACAGACAAGGTAAATGTCCGGTTCACAGAACGTGTTTTTGCATGAGAAACATGCAAGGCGCATCTCAAACATGTTTTAATATCATGCAAAAGTTATTTTTTTGGGGACTTATTTCAAAAAGTGAAACTTTCATATATTCTAGATTCATTACATGTAAAGTAAAACATTTCATGCCACAGGAAGAGTGATCAAGCGAAACACTACAAATATGTCTAAATTCATATAATTTTGGTTTAACTTCAGCATAATGACTTTATGTGATTTCAGTTCTTATCTCCATTAATGAAAGTGGAATATTTAATGTAAATGTGCATATCGACATGAAAAAAGAGTTTAAAATCGTTGTTTACTTCATTAATTTTCTCACTCCAGGAGAGTTTGTACGCATGGGCCAGAGTTTGCGTGCATGTGCGCAAATTTTCCCGTCAAGTTTGTTTTTATAAATTCCAGCTTTTGCGTAAGTGGCGTATGCCTCTTTCAGTGCAGGTTTTGTGCGTACGCAACGGTTATAAATGAGGCCCATGGTCTTAATGAGATTTTTAGTGGAAGTGATTATTTTGTATCTAATGCAATGCGATTCAGATATTTCATGAGGCTTAAGAGTCCAGATACTTTTTTGCCACCATTATATATATTTTTCTTCATGGCTTATTATAGGTCTAAAACACAAATGTAAATTTGTGGTAAAAGCTGCAGGCTAGGTGACAACAAACAAGTCAGCATGCATCCATGAAGAAGGTGTAGTTATGCCGTCTATACCGGACATGTGGTGCAACAAAACTAGATCTCTCTCCCATTACAGTCAACAGAGCTGTCTACACTGGAAGCATCCCGATGTGCCTTCAGCTCACGGACATCCTCTTTCTATTTTTACCTTGCTGCACAGCTAGTCCAGCCACTTATTTTTTGACTGCAATAAAATGTCTCTATTTACAAATGTCAAATGCATTATTTGATGGCTGTGTATTTTAGTCTTTGTTAAATAACTTCTGACTGTTTCATCAAAGACAGTTTGTGATGTTTCTGGCCTCTTAATGAGACCTGCCTTATGTGCAGTTGCCATATTCAAGAACCAGAATTCCAGGCATCATTAGTTCTCTGAACATGTAGAGCTGTGCGCTGCTGTAGATGTAAGGGAAACTGAACTGTATAAATATGTATTGTGACTCATTCTACATGTTACACCATTCACTGCCAGTAGGTGGCACCAACTGACTGTCTTCATGAGTGAGTCAAAAAATCATTCACTGAAACACACTGATTTATTCAGCATTAAATCAGGTGTCTTCTTTATCAGTGAGTCATTAAATCATGCACTTGATTTGAACACACTGAAGTCAGTGATGATTTGGGGTGCCATGACGTTTGCTGGTGTTGGTCTATTGTGATTTATCAAGTCCAAAGTCAGTGCAGCCGTCTACCAGGAGATTTTGGAGCACTTTATGCTTTCATCTGCTGACAAGCTTTATGGAGATGCTGATTTCCTTTTCCAGCAGGACTTTAGCACCTGCCCACAGTACCAAAACCATTTCCAAGTGGTTTGCTGATCATGATATTACTGTGCTTGATTGGCCAGCCAACATGCCTGACCTGAACCCCATATGGAATCTATGGGATATTTTCAAGAGAAAGATGAGAACCAGTCGATCCAACAATACAGATGAGCTGAAGGCTCAATAGTGCCTCAGCAGTGCCAAAGGCTGATTGCTTCCATGCCACACCTCACTGATGCTGCCATTTGTGCTAAAGGAGCCCCGACCGAGTATTGATTTCATAAATGAACATACTTTTCTGATTTGAAAATCCTGGTTTTGATTGCTCTTAGAAAATATTCTAATATTTTGAGATACTGGATTTTTGACTTTCATGAGCTGTAAGCTCTAACCATCAAAATTAAAACAAAAAAACTTTTGAAATGTTTTACTTTGCCTCCTTTTCAGCGCATCATTATCATTTCCATATTTGCTTTGGGAGGTATGTGTCCACTGGACCCCCTTCAGACTAACTTTTAGGGCCACCCACTACCTCTGCGGCCGGCCTATGCCTCTTTTGCCATCAGTCACACCATTAAGTAATAGAAATATAGAGGTCAAACAGGTACTTCAAACTCTTTTAAATTACAGACCAAAGACCAGACTAAGGCTGCACCAGCACATTTCTTGGAGCAGATCTATCTATCTATCTATCTATCTATCTATCTATCCATCCATCCACACATCCATCCATCCATACATATTTTAATTTTCATCAACTGAAATTTTATTTTTGTTGACTAGAATCAGTAAAACGCACAAAAAATAATTCACATGACATGACAAAATACTGGCTAAATTTAAATGATATTTTCATAAAATAGCGCACCAAATGTAGCCAGTGCAGAACTTGGAAACCCACTGGCCCAGAGATGGCAATAAACGGCCTTTTCCATGAAATTCACGGATGCTAGCTGCAATCCAAGAGCTGACTTAATGAAACACTTGAGCAGCATATGGTTTCTGCTCCGTTATTCTAAGAAGTGGATCCAACTGGCATCGCAAAAAAAACTTTTGAAATGTTTTACTTTACACGTGATGAATCTAGAATATATGAAAGTTTCACTTTTTGAAATAAGTTACAAAAAAAATTACTTTTTCACGATATTCTAATTTTTTGTGACGCACCTGTATTGTGGAATGGAAAAAAAAATCACAGGAAGACTGTAACAGAAACGCTGCTCTAGATATGCCATCTTTCTCTAGGTACAAGGGAATTTAAGTCACCTGTAAATGTAATTTGCTTTAATTAAGACTTGGGTCTTTTGTACTGACTGTGTACAAGGAGATTTGGGTCATCGTACTAATAGTGCAGAGTCATTTGCGTAGAGGGACGGACATTTCATTAGGGAAAAACAAAAAATGTTCAGTGAAATCAAAGTGTTCTTGCATTGTAAAGAGTAAAAGGGATAACTTACTAAAAATGTCAATTCTGTTCTCATTTTCTTTCAAAAGGAGATTGTAAACAGTTTTTGTTCATACAATGAAATTGCTATTTTCATTGTCCAAATAATGAAAGTCAGTGGGGTCCAATGTTGTTTTGGACCCCACTGACTTTCATTGTTTGGACAAAAACACATTTTTTGTGATCCACTGAACTCAATGACATGAGGGTGAGTAAATTGCCCCTATTTGTGTCTAAAATGTAAGTTACTAAATATCTAAGGGGGTATGAAATGGATAATCAAATAGTCCCTACTATTTCCACATCTACAATAAACACATCCTGGAAGTTTCATGTTTCAAAGTAACTCCCCAGTTAAAAATAAGAATGTTTAGTTTCCACCCTTCTAAAATGGCAGGATTTGAAATTGCCCCAGTCATGATGTCCGGATTTTCTACTACACTTGCCTTAACATGCATTTCAGGATGGTGTGCTCTTAACAACTCATGTCAGTCCATCAATCACAAGAGCAGTACTGCTGTGAGGGTAAGATGTCGAGTCAGACCATCCGTCGTTGTTCTGTCCCTGAATATAGACAAACTGCATGGCGTTTACCGATTACCTGCGGCAAAGTGGATTTAGTCATATTAAGTAATATTTTTGTCTGCAATTTAAACCAGTTAATTCAAATGTTACGGCATTAAGAGCATTTTTAGGTTACCTGACAGAGCTGTTTGTGCTGTACAAGTTGCCAACATTTCTTATGTCACTTGCCGATTCTGTTCAAACAGTCTGAAATAGTGTACACATTTCCACCTTTTTCATAACCAGTCACAGATCCATAAGTTTGCAGGTTTCTTTCAGCTGTGTGTGCTGTTCTTCTGGGAATGCAGATCTCAGGTGGAGGTGCGGGGAGCCTAAACGAGACGCTCCTGAGGTTGCATCTCAATGAGCTGAAAGAGAGCGCACAGCTGTAATGATAAACAGAGCCAAAGCTGCTGCTGGGCTTTTGCTTGTATACTCTATCAGGGAATTTCTCCTTCAAATGGAGCTGGTTTGTTTTCAGAAATTAAAGGGTCATGTACTCGGTGTGTTTAGATATTGAACAAAATGCCTCACGCTGAGGGAGTGGTGTTGAAAGAGACATGCTGGTATTAAATTTGATTGTTTTCTCTCTAGCAAGTTGTCAATATACTGTATATATATTATTATTTTGCCTGTAGATTCTGATGCTGTAAAAATTATATACATATACATTTATACATACATACATTTATATATACAAACACACATATATATATATATATATATATATATATATATGTGTGTGATTAGTTTATTTAAAAAAAAAGTATTTATTATTATTTTTATGATTATTTTAATTAATTTTATGTAACGCACTTTGAATTACCATTGTGTGAAATGTGCTATATAAATAAACTTGCCGTGCCTATTTATTCTTAATAATTTTCTTATTAACTTTATTCCCATTGAGACAAAACAGTGAACAATTCAGTGCAGGATTTCAAATTAGCTATCTGAAATGAAATAATATTTGCTCACTGTGACACAGAACAACGCTTTTCCGTATGAGTCACCAGACTACGTAAGGTCTTACACGGGTCCAAAAATTTGTGCTAAAATGTGCTACACTGAACCGACCCAGACCCGTCTATTATTTTGAAAGTTGGACCCGGGCCCTTGCAGAACCGAGAAATGTCAAAAATATACTACCCGGAATCGACGCGGACTGTCAATTATTTGAAAGGTGGACCCGAACCAGGCCGGGAAGACACAGACCCGACTGGACCCGATCGGCACATATTCCACAGCAAATTGCTATTAACAAGTCGATAAACAACCCAGCAAGCAATTTTGCGTTTAAAAGACGTCTATTAGCCGTCTAAACACAGCCCAGATGTCTAGGCTAAAATAAGGCTAAATTTGGGCTGTCAGTGAAAATTTAATAGACGTCTAATCATAGCCCAAGAATAGACTAGCCAAAATGGCAATCCATACATACAGCTTTTATTAAGAAAAATAACATTTTTAACAACTTGGACAACTTAAGACAGTACAAAATGATAAAAATACAAAATAATTAATGACTAAATAAAATATATAAATATATATATATATATAAAATATATAAAATATAAATATTATGATAAAAAAAATCTGGAATTTTTAACAACTTAAGATAATAAAAATATAAAAATAAAATATTTTAAATAACTTAAGATATTTAAAAGAAAAAAAATCTAAGACAAATCAAGAGCATGTTATCACACTTAACATTACAACATTATGGATGTTATCCATTATCACCGTGCGTGTGCATTAACTCCGCCCACCCTGCTTCTGATGACGTCGCTCGTGTTTTTGTTTTTTTTCCACTTTTCAAATTACCTACTCACACTTTTCTCATCCTAATTTTACAAGTTGAAAGTTGCAAAACAACACATGCACAGCGCTGACTGACTCTGATAACGGCCGGATGTTCTCCGAGTCCGATCGATTCAGGTATTACACACAATGTTAAACAGACCCGGGACCCGAAGTAATAGATTGGGACCCGACCCGGACCCGGCTGACCATTTAAAATATAGCCACGAACCCGTATGTATCCCGGGTCGGGTCTCGGGTCCTCCGTGTAGACCTCTAGTGTGTGTGTGTGTGTGTGTGTGTGTGTGTGTGTGTGTGTGTGTGTGCGTTTTTGTGACAAATGAGGACATAACTTGCTGTCACGGTGACGGATGACAAATGCGACTTTGCAGTTTTGCAGTTTTTGTATCTCGAGTCAACTTGCATAATAATCTAGACTGTTTGCCCATTTAGATTATAATAACGAGTGCCATGGCTGCTGACGTTAGCTTTACTTATTTGCTATCAACTCTGTGCTCTAACATCACTCATGAAGGTATCCATTATCACCGTGCGTGTGCATTAACTCCGCCCACCCTGCTTCTGACGAACCCGTATGTATCCCGGGTCGGGTCTCGGGTCCTCCGTGTAGACCTCTAGTGTGTGTGTGTGTGTGTGTGTGTGTGTGTGTGTGTGTGCGCGTGCGCAAAAGTGTGCATATCTGGGGAAATATTGATATCTGTACCATAGACTGTAAAAAAACATGGACGACACGTCTCCACTTCCTTCCACTAAGGGAAGCCAAAGTATCTCAGTATGGCCGCTGCCATCTTGAGTAAATTACGTAATTTTGAGCCAGAGTCTGTGCAGTAGAGATTCGTTTGGAGCCAGAGTCTGCACAGTAGTGTCGTGAGGTGGAGC